>NC_090267.1:483606807-483913682 GCF_040414725.1 Anabrus simplex
CCACCACGAATCTACTACGCTAGCGTAGCTGAGGGAGATGTGATACTTCCACGTGGCGCCTCCCGGGTAGCGGATAGGGGGTCCAAACCGGCTTGCCGACGGACTTGAGCGAAATAAAATAGCTCTCACGGACCAAACACACAATTCCCTGTGGGTGGGGAGGTATGGAGACGAAGAATACACCCACGGTATCCCCTGCTTATCGTAAGAGGCGACTAAAAGGGACGACCGAGGATGATCGAATTAGGACTATCGGACTACTTGTAATTAGTACCATCACGCGGGGAACACCATGGGTCGCCTTTACTTGTTAGTTACACAATAGTTTTGTGATTAGTATCAACAGTGTGCGAATCCGGATGGGTTTTACAGTACCCATGATGAGTACCACTACATGCGGAACACCATTGGCTTACGTTGCCTGTAACTAGTACCATTATGTGAGAAACACCACGGGTCTGGGCGTTGCCTGTGATTAGCACCAGTATACAGCGTGATTCAGCCGCCCCTTCCAATGTAATTTTATTAAACCCACAATGTTGATTCCGTCCTGAAAAAAATCTGCACTGCCGGTATGCTCAGACAACACAACCGGATATCTTGGTATTTACCGCCTCACCATAATAGGACGCCGTAATATTGTACTCGTATCGAAACCGGAAAACATGCGTGTGCCTTCTAGATCATATGAACCTGACACGCCGGCGAAAGACTAAATTGATAATGTGACCGCAATAAACCTAATACTTGCTATAAGCTGCACGGTGTGCCGTACGGAACCGTAGTGTAGTTGGTAAAGGCGTGGCGGAGCGAGGTTGCATGTCAGATGGGAGATTCGAGTCCAGGGCGAAGATTACAAATTTTGAAATATTTGTTTAATACGTACCGCACGCAATGTAAGTTCAATTTGCTTTCATGCAAATTGTGTGTGAATGAATGTGTTTGCGGCCTTAAGAAGGGCCGATTAGTTAGCAGGCCGGAGACACACAGACCGGAAATAATAGGAACATATCTGCCCTGGCAATGTTTTATCGCAGCAAATGCTGGATGTGATGACCGTTTTGGTTTATGCACATTCGGGCTCGGTGACTAATAGATCGTTTGCGCGCTGAAGCATTCTAGGCGTAATTGCTCGGCAGGCATCCGTGGTGAGTTGCCGGAGCTGGTCGGGGTTTTCCAGGGCTTGGGTGTAAACGACGTTCTTCAAATGACCCCACAAGAAGAAGTATAACGGCGATAAATCCTGTGATCTGGCAGGCCAAGAAACAGGGCCGCCTCGTCCTATCCATTTCCCTGGCAGTTTCTCGTTCAGATACTTACGAACGGACAAAGTCGAATGTGGTGAAGCTCCATCGTGTTGCAACCACATCGTCAAACGATCGTGCAAGGGCACATCCTCCAGCAGCAGTGAGAGTTCCTGACGCAGAAAGTGCATGTAGCGTGGACACGTCCAATGGCCCTCAAAGAAATAAGGTTCAATCAAGCGATCCTCCAAGATTCCACACCAAACACGCACTCCCCATCGTACTTGATGGGCCACCTGTCGCACCTAGTGCATGTTGTGGCGATTGATGTTCCCATTATTGTGGAAGCGCGATTCGTCCGGGAACAAAATATTCGATACGAATGCTGCATCATTGTCCATCCTGCCTAATAGCCACCGACAGAACTCCATTCGAGCTTCGAAATTCTGCCCATGGAACTCTTGATGTAGCTGAAGATGGTATGGGTGAGATTTATGTTCACGCAGTCATTCGCCAGCTGCACGGCTGGCTGGTGTTGGCATTCGCCCTTGTACTTACGTGTGGATTATTACCAGCTGCCTCCAGAACGGCCTCTTCTGTTTCACCCGATGTAACGGGTCTATCGTGGACTGGTGGCTGGTTGGAAATCACGCCTCTTGTCCTTAGGCGCCTTTCAACACGGCGGAATGTCGTAGCAATCGGTTGTCGCCTGTCGGGATACCTTTTTCTGGTACAGACGTAGTGTCTCACACGCGTTTTTGTCTAACTTCCCCATAACATTTCGCTAGGGTTCAGAATCGTGTGCAAAATGTGCTCACTGAACATTAGTATCATACAGTACGCCTGCCGCGGAATAGCACCCCTATAACAGAGTGCACGTTAGTTGGGCTGCAGCAAACGATATTAGAAGGGGCTGCTGAATCACACTGTATCAGCTACACCGTGTGTCTGCATTGCCTGTGATTAGTATCCACTATCTGAGGAACACCACGGAATAGCACGTGTCTCTGTAAATAGTACAGCTATGTGAAGAACACCATAGGTCTTCGTTACATGTGCATATTACATTACCTGTGAGTAGTACCATAATGTGTGGAATACCGCGAGTCTACGCTACTTTTGATTAGTACCGCAACATGAGAAATACAGTACAATGGTTCTACTTTACTAGCTGTAAGTACCATTATGAGGGGTCGATGACCTGGATTTTGGACCCCAATTAGACAAGCATCATCGATTCAGGATTGTGCTTTAGAAGCAAGCCCTTGGTCAGTAATACTAGTTTCTGGACTAGTTTTACGCTAGTTTCTGGGAATGTGGGGCATTGAGGATCGGATCTAATGATTGTCTTATATTCATATTCATCCATTCATTCTTCGTCACGTTTTGAATTCTAGTCACTGGATGATTTTGGACTTTTAAAATTGTCATTACATTTCCTAATTAATATTATTACTTAGTCTTATTTATTATTATTGAATGTGCTATAAGTCATTCCACGTTAAGAAAACAGTATTGCTCGTATGGACCTACAACTAGCGAACACACCCCCTCTTAAACGCCCTTAATTCCTCATGATTAAGGAATATTATACTGTACTTTAAATCGTATTATGAAAGAAAACAGGGTGAGGCATTTTTTGTCCGTGCGTTATTAAAACAACTGCTGAAGTTTGTCTGTTTAATAAATACATTCACAGGGAGGAAGCACAATTGCGGCAACAGCCATCACTTTGTTGCCTACCTTCATTTTCCTTCTGTGTCGCGCTGGTACAAGTAACGCGTAATCCATTACGCTGTGAATGCTGGCAGCTTATAACTATTGTAGAGAAGACATCAATTTTTGTTTTGCGTACCGTAACGTAGAGTGAGATTGGTACAGGTTTTGTGGTTTTTGTATCCTTAAATCACAAAAAGCAACTTCATATTTTCATGTGGTATGTCAAAATGAAGGGGTATCCTCAAGCTTTCATTTCATCTATTGAACTTCAAAATTTGAGTCATTCAGGTGGGTTCCACTTGAAATTTTTGTTGTCCAATCTCACCCAACCCATGGGGCGTGATTGGGACAGCTCAGTTTTCTGTGGAGACGACTATGCTGCTATCAAATGTCCTAATGTAACCCTCGTGGGACAATTTGGAGGCAGTCGGAAACAAGAACATTCGGATATAAAAACGTGTTTAATAGTTTTAAACGTACAATAAACAAAAAAAATAAGCTGACATTCTTATGGACATGTGATTTGCCTTCCTACTAATAGAATGACAAGGAAGAAAATGGTTTCAAGCACGGAACAAGAAAATAAATGCAAAAAGAGTGCGAAAGTGCCCAAATCTATTCTAATAGGTTCACGATTCACTGTTTCAAGTCTATCAAGTACATGTCTCTCTGCCCAACTCTTTTTAGCTTTGGAATTTTACTAACATCTGACTTTTCGTACCAAATTACATAATTAAATTCAGGTCATTTCTAATCTTTTGTGTTAGTCATCATGGTGTTTACTTTCGCTTCCTCATCGTCAGTATCCTCTACGATACCAGGGTATCGGCGGTTGTCATAAGTAACCACAACGAAATCACCAACAACACTTCGGGAAATTGAATGGATGTAGCAGGATTCGCGCACGTAGATTTTCTTAAATCCAACTCAGGTGTGCATTTTTGTGCTTTTTAATCTAAAACAAGAGAAAAGCGAAGAGGTTATAGTACCAATCTCACTCCATCAAACTGACTAAACACAAAGTAATTGTGATAATAAGGGGAAATTGCCATCAAAAGAAAACAATGTTAATTGAATTTCATCCTTAAGAGACGTGGTAAATGAATGTCAACTCACCTATTGAAATATACACTGCCGATATTGCTCTACAGACAAGGTTTGGTGGATTTCATACTATGTACATTCAAGGATGATAACGATAGCAATTTTCCATGGAAGTTACATGTGACGGTCTGTGGTTATCAGAGGCAGTTTCGATTAATTGAAAGGTCTCATTAGTGATTAGTGAGGTCGGACGCCGTTTAACTGCTGTCGCGTTCTGTCCAGCTGGCAATGTGTCTAGAAGAACATTATTGTACCAATCTCACCCCATCGTCCTAATCTCACCCCACGTTACGCTATCTTTCTTTTTTCTGTATTATCAATGTGTACTTGTCTTGTGTTGAGTAAGTGTCACGTGTGCGATTTTTTTAACATTAGAGATATCTATTTACTCTGTGGATGAGGCTGAGGAAGAAACAAAGTAAATGGTAAAGTGTGCCTAATTTTCAGCGTATTTTCTTCCCCCTTTTATCTCGCACTTAATACAGAGATTCACATATTTACATGCCTCCATTTTTATGATGCTGTTGAACAGAGCTGTTTGATATGGCAACAGTTTTCCCGTAAGAGCAATACTGTTTTCTTAACATGGAATGAGGTATAGATGTTAAAAGTATATTTTCAATACAGTTTAAACAGCGGCAAGATTTTGAAGATATCGAAAATATTAGCAAAAAAATTCGAAGTTATATTTATTGTCATATCTTAATACTTTTTAGGTCATAAATGCTTACATATTTCTAATATTTTTAGGTCATAAACATTCTGGCCCTACTCACCAGAGTTAAGAACCACGTGGTCCAAGGGGCCTCAACAAAACAAGAATTAAAAAGGTAGATAATTCTTCGGAATTACTTGAAGGCTTCAGTTCGTGGAACCGTTACAAAAGTAACGCGATAAAATCATAACTTCGAATTATCCAAATTCAAACTTAGAAGACTCGAATTAAGATTTGTTTGCATTGATTAGAATAGGAATTTCAAGGGCAATAAACTTTTATTCCAATAATCCAGAGTCCACTGTAATACTATTTTAAGAACATACCAAGATATTTAGTACAAGGTTGTCCTCGAAGCTTTGGCAATGCAGTCCAGACAGGAACTGTACCCGCTCTGTGCAATTATTTAACAGTGGTTTGTTTTTATATCGAGTGAATACATTTAGCAGACTGGTTAGCGGAACGTTACCAATTCGCGCGTTGTAGCTGCAGTTGGCTTAGTGAACTAATTGATAGGCAACAGTCGTTGGTCATTATTTCGCTCCACCAAGTCCAGTTCTGTTGGGAATTTTAATTAGTTGCCCAGTATGCAGTTACAAAAAGGAAGTGTGAGTCCACGACAATTCGCACCATTCTGCCGAAGCAGCTGGGTATGTCACTCCTTTGAATTTGGATGTACACAGTTTCGAACATGGATCATTGCTTTTCGTACGTTTTAAGCCTCTTGTGGGCTACAATTATACAACTCTATTTTGTTTCTTAATTCGTTATGCCCGACTAAGAAGCGCGTGTGAACTTATTTAGCACAACGTTTCTCCTTGTCTTCCCAAAATATCTTCATCCTTTCGCTGTGCTTCTTTCTGCGTTCTTCCGTCCATCCCATATCTTGTCTTTTAGGTCGATCAGCAAATTTGTGTTTGAGATTTCTGTGGGTTTTTTCTGCCTTGCTTGATTTCTTTATTTATACCAATTTCCTGAAAATCTTTATTTCTGTAAGCCAGTTGTGATTTTTTACAGATACTGCGAGATTTAGTATTTTCTTTGTTAGCCTATTGTTATCCATCCTGATCAGGTCAGACTCGTTGGCTGAATGGTCAGCATTGAGGCCTTCCGTTCAGAGGGTCCCGGCTTCGATTCCCGGGTCGGGGATTTTAGTTGCTCTAATTCTTCTGGCCCGGGGACTAGGTGTTTGTGTTTGTCCCAACACTTTCCTCTTCATATTCAGACAACACATCACACTACCAACCACCACAGAAACACGCAATAGTGCTTACATACCATATAGGGGTGGCGTCAGGAAGGGCATCCGGCCGTAAAACAAGGCCAAATATATATATATATATATACATACATACATACATACATACATATGTGTGTGTGACACAGTTCGCACCCGCGACCCCCCACAGATGTGGGAAAAGCGGAGGAAAAAGAGGACGAAGAATCCATCCTGATCAAGTGACCATAAAATTTTAATCTTCTTTTTCTAATGGTGTCTGCTTTTTATTGTTATTTGATGGATTTCCTGTGATTTCCTTTTCTTGCAAATACCATTTTCGCATTTAGGTCCTAGAATTTTCCTCTCTTGTTTTCCCATGTTTTTTATTTGTGATCTGACACCAATTATGAGAGTTTCTGATGCATAAAGGGCTTCTGGTTTGACAACTGTGTTGTAGTGTCGTAATTTTGCCTTTTGGGATATATATTTTTGTTCCAGACAATTTTGTATGCTTTTTTGTAATTTTGTTATTCTTTGTTCGCTTGCTGATTTATCCCGCTTGGTTGTATAATTTCGCCTAGGTATTTGAATATATCTACTTCGGAGGTTTTCCATATCTAGTGATGAGAGGATGGTTGTTAAGTCCTGATTTTGTACCTTCCATATACTTTCTTTTCATATGAAATTTTTAGACCTGTTCTTGCCACTATTTCATGAGAGGATTGCCAAGTCACCTGCAAAGGCGAGGCGAGGCAATCACGGTGAAGTCTACCAATATTGATCCCTTTAGTTTCATTTTTCCATTCTCGAACAAATTTTTCCAGAACTATATTGAATAGTAGTGGTGATAATCCATCGTCTTGCCTGACCCTTGTTGTAATTTCGAATGGCTCTGAAATTTCTCCTAAAACTTTAAATTTTTCTGTTGTGCCTGTTAGTTTGCTTGATCAATTCCCTTGTTTTTCTGTCGACTTGATATTCAAGTATGTTGAATAGAGTCTGGTGGTCTTCTTCTTATTATTATTAGTTGAAGGCCAACGAGATAGAACAGTTAATGGGGTAAATATTTATTGAAACATTTTCTTATACGACATTCCTTGTACTTTTTTTTTTTTACAATTTTCTTTACATCGCACTGACACAGGTACTTCTTAACGGCGACGATGGGATAGGAAAGGGCTACAAGTGGGAAGGAAGTGACTTTGGCCGTAATAAGGCACAGCCCCAGCATTTGCCTGGTGTGAAAATGGAAAACAATGGAAAACCCTCTTCAGGGCTGCCGATAGTGGGATTCGAGCCCCCTATCTCCCGGATATAACCTGATAGGCACGCGACGCAAACCACGCAGCTACTTGCTCGGTGCAGTTACAGTTTGGCACTCTTGGAACTTTACAATATCGCTCTTGGCACTGCAACATTTAACTGGCCATTCGAACCCCACTGTTGGCAGTCCTGAAGATCGTTTCCGTGGTATTCCATTTTCATACCAGGCAAATGCTGGGACTGTACTACACCCGTCCATTGCCCGGGGATATAGAAGGTTCGTAGGTTCTTGTGATATGCCTCAGCTAAAGTCAGTCGTGACGCATAATTCCCCACCCAGGGCATGGACATCCAACAACTGTTTATGCAGTTGGACTAGCATTTGACGCAAGACGTTCATGATTATGGTAATAATAGTATCCACTAAACTTCGCAAGGCTAAATATATCTCATTTAAATAAGGAAACGAATATTAGTTTCTTGGAAGGACCTTTTTCCAATTTAATGAAATCAAAACTTAACTCAGTACAATAATAATACATTGTATGATGATTGGATAATAGCTAGATAGACGAACGAAAATCTCTGTTGGCTAAATACTTAAAAACATCATCATTTAAACCTTGATTGAAAATACTAACTTGATGGAAACGAATATGGAACTTGCTGAAGGCAAATCATCATTATTTATCATTAATTGTCCGCCCGCAATGAATAATAGGATCGAATAAAATTTTATTCAAATTTTTTTTTTTTTATAAACTACACTTGCTTTTATCTTCACTTATCCAAGATTTCATTTTAAAGTACCCTACATTTTATCCATTATCTCAGAAATTACCTAATTGCTAACCAACTTGAGTTCTCTAATGGTGACCAGTTTCAATATCAACATCCATAAAGTGCACACAGTGTAGGAAAACCCACATAATAATTGGATCTCATATCGACATAACTCAACAACAGCATGTCCCAGGAATCCGTATCAGCCACCTAAATAGAACACAATATCTAGCCGCTACAAATCATAAATAATCCAAAAGAATGATTAACAGTAACTGCTTCCACCGGCACTGCCCTCCTGAAAGAAAATCTTGAAGGCACACTATCTACGGGAAACAGACTATAAGCAACTACGCAAGACTACAATCTACTACCAGGTGACAACAATTCGATAAATACGACCTTCTACTTCACACATATGCTTATTAAATGTTGAAAACGTCTAATTAGTGACCATTTCCTCAAATTAACTGGTATCTGCATCGTATCCCGTCGCGAAACAGTGTTTCGATGATCATATAACAATCCCTACGCTCGACCTTCGGACATCTTACATCACCAAAATAACAACGACACAAATGCTTGCCTATTCTGGGTTCTTAATTGGATGACGAGCGCTTAAATCCATCTCTAACTCTCAAACAATTATTTATCACACTCCCATTATCTATTTTCCAACGAGACACTTCCCATAACAATATTAATTCATCATAAAACACTTTATGGACGACCCTGTCCTTATTATTCACCATGTTCAAGCACATCATACATATTCACACATTACTTACCCAAGAGAATTCACAAGCATTCCCGAAGAATCTCTTTTATCATTACCAAATCGCAATCAACGCAACACTAATTTCACGAAACATTCGCCACTACGCAATAAACACGTATTGTATTATCATGCAGAAGACCTTCTACAAATAAATATTAAAATAAAGTCACCTCACGAAGTATTCGTGCAACACAAGTATGGTTCACTAATGAAGACACCGCATTCCTCCATTCACCGTAAACGTGAAGAAGATTCCGAGTAACTCGCGGTCAGGCACGTATTTACAAGCTAAATCTTGCGTGTAATAGATGATCTTAATATTACCACCTCGGACATAACCGTAATCACAAGTAACCGGGCACTAAATGATAGTCGCATTAGGTCACTCAAGTTGTTTAAATTTACGTCACTTCATTATGAAAGGAAAAATACATTCTACTCTACAGCTATGCAACTACAAGAAAATAGGGTAAAGAAAACGAAATCTTGGTACTTATCAGTGAAGATTAGGTGATACCGCTCTCAGTCCTTTGCTCCATTGGTCATAGTTTTGGCCCTCACTTCGGCATTATCTCCCGGGCCTGTCAGGATATCGGAATGTTTAAGCCCTCATAATCATTTCCATCATTACATCATTGTGAAAATCTTCATACATTTTTGAGTCCATGGACCTGAAACTTAGGAAAACAAAATTAACACAGTGACACAGGCGTTTTACACTATCTCACAGTTATTTCCGAAACTTCCCTTGTTCAGTATTAAAACTTCAGATCGCTATTCGACACAGTAATATTATTTTATATATCACGTTCTCTAATATTTCTCTTAGGTTCTGCGAACGTAGACGTTCCCTTTAAAGACGTGCTAATTACTGTCAGTTCAACCTTCAATCTCCGTTTTTATCCGCCATACATTACTCATAACAAAAGTTCATTACCATTGTTATACTAATAATATCGGTCTGCATTCCATACGTTAGGCTCAACTCACTGACTTGTAACCTCTCTTCCATCTGTTTTTGACGGTTCGAATGCGAATTCCAAGATAACGTGATCCCATCTGACTGGAAAGATGTACAAAGGAACACTTCACCATTGTCTTTATGACGTATGTAATCGACCTAACCTCTTCAGCGCCGCCTTGATCCTGTCACATATGGCATCAATTCATGGCCTCCTTCATGACACCGCTGGACCTGAATATCATATAGTCGACTTACTTCTTAATACTGTTGAGAATGTGAAATTATTTTGCTACTCTCTGCTCACCTATAAGATAATATTTCGTGACTGTAAGCGTGCGGTGACCACGGGGTTTTGAGCTTAGGAATTTCATTCCTCATCTTATATCCATCCCATTTCTTGTCTGAATGGGCGAGTTATTCTAGATATTTGACCCAGCTGGATGTATTTCCGAGTAATTCCTGTTAACCATTCCTTTAGCATGACCTTCAATGGCTCAACAGCTGACTCACTTGCCATTGGACGGTCATATTTCCCCCCTTACTTGAAAGAAATTTCGGACGTCAGTAGGAAATTTCTCCTCATGTGTACCAAAATTATAACTTGTTCTTAATGTCATATTCCATTTGAGGAATCAATATAATATGTCCGGAAAACTCGCAATTCATATTAATTGAATAGTTGTTCTTCGTTACAACACGTCCTGTTACACGTTCTATCGTCCCTCTTAGTCTTTGATATTCCTCGTAACATATCCAACGGGTTTGACCCTATTCCTCCGTAGATGTATATTCGTTAAATTCATCCTCTGTTTTACTATCTTCAAAAATAACGTTTACTTCTTCTTCAACAGTGATCGGAAAATAATATTTTCTCAAGTTTGAGGCATTAAATATGGAAACATTTCCAGAATCTAAGCTCTGAATTTTGTATGAATTATTATCCAAAACCTCGATGATTTTGAATGGCCCAATAAACAGATGAGCGAATTTTGAATAAAATTTAGCAGCAGGGTTTGACGTGGCCGGTTTCTTCACTAACACGAAAGTTCCAATTTCTAGTGGTTTCCGAAATCTTCTGTGCCGTAATTTCTTGAGCCTTTTTCCGCCTGTTTTTCCATGCGCAGTCGGGCTTGCTGAATGATCTCCTCCTCGTTAGGTAGGTCTTCTGTAGGCTTACTTATAACCTCGTTCCAAGGACGATTAGGATACTTATTCAGGTGGACAACGCTAGGGATATTGTCGATCGATTCATGCCATGTGTTGTTTAAGCATTCAGTGATCGTTGGTAAGAATGTGGCCCATGTCCAGTGACGTTCAGAACAAAATACTCTGCAATATTTCGACAGCTCTCGCATTATCCTCTCAGCCGCATTTGATTCTGGATGACGTATGGAACTGAACTTGTGCTGTATTCCCATTCTTTTTAAGGCCTCTGAAAATTCTACTGACGTAAATTGAGTTCCGTGGTCGGTTAAGACACAGTTCGGCTTGCCCATCTGAGGTATGACATACCTCTCCAAACTCCTAATGATGGCTTTGGAATTTGCTTTCCTGATAGGTTGCAACGACACGAACTTGGACATGATATCAAGGACAACTAGAATGAAACGATTCCCGCGTTTGCTAACTGGTAATCCTCCGTATAGATCCATCGCAAATATGTCACGGGGCCTTTCTGGTATTACAGAGATCGGTTGCTGGTACAGTGAAGTGGAATTGTACTTTACACGCTGGCACGTATCACAAGTTCTGATAACTTTCCTTATTGTTCTTCGAAATCCAACCCAGGTAAATGTTTCTCCTATAGTTGCTATCAGCTTGTCTACTCCTCCATGGCCGATCATTCGATGTATGTACCAGACCAGTTTACACCTTAAACTGCGTGGAACTACAACTCGTAACCTTTCCTTTTCCTTATCCACAAATTTATATAGGAGGTTATTGTCATAAACATAGTTGGCCGTTAGCATATTTGCTTCCTGGTTTCCATGACCATCATCGGTAGTTCTTCTTCGACACTCTTCTATTATGGGTTTTAAGGACGAATCATTAAGTTGCAACTTTGATAGACATTTCAAATCCTCAAGACATTCTTCGTCTTCTTTGGTCATTTCCACCATGTTAACCTCTGGTATGTCCTCCACCGGATTTCGACTCAAACTGTCTGCCAAGATATTTGACTTACCGGCACAGAACTCGATTTGAAGATCAAATTGCTGTGCGTAGAGGGCCCACCTTGACACTCTCTCGCTTGTCAAAGATGATTTTAATACAAATGTCAGAGCCTTGTGATCAGTTCGGACCACTATAGGGTACCCATAAATCATTTTCCTCCACTGCTGGAGCGCATACACGATCGCTAACATCTCTAGCTCCGTCGTCGTATATTTCGTTTCATGACCGCGTAACTTCCGACTTATAAATGCCAAGTAAGTCTTTCTCTTCTCTACGTCGTCATATTCCTGATATAATACAGCTCCAACTCCTATTAACGAAGCATCTGACTGTATAATAAATTTTAAATCAAAATTTGGATAGCCCAACTTAACATTATTCGCCATCAATTCCTTTGTTTTCCTGAAAGCTCGATCATGACGTTCAGTCCAGTGCCATCGATTGTTAGTCTTCAGGAGCTCTTGTAGAGGTGCTACTGTTTCAGTATAATCTGGGCAGTGATTAGAGAAGAATCCCGTCATTCCTAAAAATTGCCGGATATGCTTTATCCTTCTCGGTCTGGGAAATTCACATATGGCCTGGATTTTAAGAGGATTCGGTTTGATCCCCGTTCCATCAATTATATACCCAACGAAAAGAATTTCTGGCTGGCAGAATTTTGATTTAGATCTGTTAATTTTGAACCCTGCTTCCTCTAAATTAGCCAATAATCGTTCTAACTTGGTCATGTGATCTTCAAACGTAACCGTTGCTAGCAGAATGTCGTCAACATAAATGGTGACAGACTCCTTGACTTCTGGCCATAACCACAAATGGGTGTTCAAACACTATTTCCCCGATCTCAATAGGCAAATAGGTTTGTATCTTGCATTTAGCGATTTTATCTGGGATAATTCCTCTGATTTTTACACCTGAAACTGGAATTACAGGAATCTTAAGTCTGTCCTGCAATCCTAAGAACAGTATTTTCGAGATTATGCTGATACTTGCCCCTGTATCCAATAATGATGACACGTGAATACCAAATACCGTTACTGTAATTATCGGAAGTCCTCTTTTTAAATCTATCGTTTTGGGCTGATTATCCTCCAGCAGTTCTTCGGGTTCAAATGCCCATGACTCTATGGTAGCTATTATCCAATCATCTCCCTTATAATTATGTCTTATTTTAACTACATCGTTCTCTGTTGATCCCAGAACGAAGTTTTTTTTTTTTCACACCGTTCCTCTCTTTATTGCCGTCATCAAATGGTACCGCTCCAGGATTGAGTTTTGCATTTGTTCTGTTTTTCTTTAGCTGCTGCTGATATTCCAAACTCGTTGCACCTATGCAATCAGCATTAATATCCTGACTCTGGATTGCATTTTCCCATTGCTTCTTTTCTTGTTGTTTCTTTAGCTCTTCAATGTATTTCTTCTTCTCGTGGTTTATCTCTTCTTCTTGACTTCCATCTCGCTGTCTCATGTCCTCATTATCTCTATTTCTTTGATATGGCCATCTGCTTCTATGGTTGACCCATCTTGAGTTCCTTCGATATCGTGGGTATCTCCTATTCCCATTCTGGGGTAGTGCCCATCTCTGATATTGCCGGTCCTCCTTGAGATTTTTGTACCTCGCTTGCCTTCTTTCTTGGGCATGGCGGTATGAATTATTATCTCTCCCTGCTTCTTCTGATTCTACCGGTGTCGCAACATTAACAACCGGATCAGCATGCCTTATCATTCGGTTACCGGTTTGCGATGACGTGCTATCAAGCTGTCTTAGAACAGACTCAGCATGTACTGCAGACTGTACATTCGCCGCTGTCAATAATCGTTGAACGTCTGGAGGGAATTGCTTTACTATCGCCCTGACCATCTCTAACTCTGTTGGTGGTGAGTCCAGTTCTTTAAGGCGATGGAATTGCATTGTAAAGTAGTCTGAGAAGCGACTCGGTCCACCCAGTGAATACTTCTTTGAGTACAATTCTAGCCGGATATTTTGTTGCGTATCAATATTCCAAAATTTTTCCAAGAACGCCTGCTTGAATCCGTCATAATCTTCAAATATATAGCGGAACGCTTTGAACCACACCAACGGTGTTCCTTCCAAATGTCGCTCTACAGTCTTAAGTCGTCTCTCCATCGGTATTTTGGCTTCACGAAAGTATTCATCCATCTCACGCACAAATCCACGGGGTGTCATTCCTGATCCGATATTGCCTGAGAATTTCTTAGGCCTATCTTCATGTGTGCGGATAACATTAATTATTTGCATACCGTTTCCTACATGAGTAATGCCACTTTCGCTGGTTTCAATATTGAATGCTGGCGTTTCGGACTGACATTCTGATTCTGTATTCTTCCCAGTCTCCATCGATACCTGTCGATCTGTGAAAGATGATACCAACTTCTTCGTTGCCTCATTTTCAATCTTCAGACATTGCATGTCCTTCTGGATCGTATTAAGATTATCACTCAGCTTCTTAATTTGTTGATCTATTAAGGTTTTATTTTCGTCTGATTCTTTCATGATCAAGTCAAATTTATTATTGATCTGTTCCCTTGCCAATGTTACATCATTAAGCACCGTTTGGTTAGCATTTTCCATTTCTTCCGTAATCTTCTTGAATTTCTCTTCCCAGCTGGCACTTTTCTCTGTCATCCTTCCTTGCACCGTGACTACTTCCTCTTTAAGTTCTTTTATTTCTCGATCAACCTGGGTTTGAAGGTCACTGACATTCAGTCTTAATTCAGCTTTCAACTCAGTGAATTTTTCCTGAATATCCTTCTTATTTTCATTAATTGCCATAGCGACTTCCTCTCTCAAGTTCTTCATGTCGTCTCCTAGTGACGTCACCTCTTCCTGCATGGTCCTGAAATTCTGTTGGACCACCTCGGTGATCTCACGCAAATTACCTTGAATCTCATTCTTAATTCCTTCCTGCATTTCCACTCTGAGCCTACTTTGTGTCTCCAATAATCTGTTTTGAATAAGCTCATGGCTCTCCTGAATTTCTCTTCTTGAAGCTTCCCGTGCGTCATGAATTTCCTTTATGGTGACTTCTTTTATCCTTTCTTGTGCTTCATGAATCTCTCTAGTCGAAGTTTCTTGTGCATCATGGATCTCTTTTGTTATAGCTTCCTGGGCATCATGAATCTTTTTAATACTTTCTTGCATTGATTGATTTTCCTTTGTCGTGGCTTCCTGTGTCTCTTGCATCTTTGTCATCTTTCCTGCCAACTCTTCCAACAACGCTTTTACTTGGGCCAACGATGCCATTTTTAAAAAATATTGTCGCAAGTTAAATATAGTACTAACAGTCTCTAAGTTCCCTATCACTCAAGTTACCTAACACTAACACCTAATCCTACGTGAATATACTTCAACTATTTGAATGCTTAAATCCTTCCAGACCCGGAATCAATGCCAAAGTGAACGACCAATAATACGATAAATGCAAGTGAGTTAATTGCGGACACTTCAGTTTAAGTAAATTAATAACTCTTAGCCAACAGAGTTTGCCTACAGATTATCCTTCCAATCTACCAACCTATAATTATGCCTTGCTCGAAACGTCTCCTGCCTTTTAATATTTTGCGTAGCTCTGTAATAAATGTAAGTATTAATCATATCCATTACCCCAGTCCAAACTCTGCATAACATAAATCTCCCACGGTGGACAATAAGTGTGCTCTTGCCTGCACGTATGAGCATTGAATTACTCAGTCATCCTCTATTTCGAATTCTGCTGTTGGTTGTCAAGAAAACCTTCTCTTAATTTGGCTTCACGTATGGGCGCCAGAATACACCCGTCCATTGCCCGGGGATATAGAAGGTTCGTAGGTTCTTGTGATATGCCTCAGCTAAAGTCAGTCGTGACGCATAATTCCCCACCCAGGGCATGGACATCCAACAACTGTTTATGCAGTTGGACTAGCATTTGACGCAAGACGTTCATGATTATGGTAATAATAGTATCCACTAAACTTCGCAAGGCTAAATATATCTCATTTAAATAAGGAAACGAATATTAGTTTCTTGGAAGGACCTTTTTCCAATTTAATGAAATCAAAACTTAACTCAGTACAATAATAATACATTGTATGATGATTGGATAATAGCTAGATAGACGAACGAAAATCTCTGTTGGCTAAATACTTAAAAACATCATCATTTAAACCTTGATTGAAAATACTAACTTGATGGAAACGAATATGGAACTTGCTGAAGGCAAATCATCATTATTTATCATTAATTGTCCGCCCGCAATGAATAATAGGATCGAATAAAATTTTATTCAATTTTTTTTTTTTTCTATAAACTACACTTGCTTTTATCTTCACTTATCCAAGATTTCATTTTAAAGTACCCTACATTTTATCCATTATCTCAGAAATTACCTAATTGCTAACCAACTTGAGTTCTCTAATGGTGACCAGTTTCAATATCAACATCCATAAAGTGCACACAGTGTAGGAAAACCCACATAATAATTGGATCTCATATCGACATAACTCAACAACAGCATGTCCCAGGAATCCGTATCAGCCACCTAAATAGAACACAATATCTAGCCGCTACAAATCATAAATAATCCAAAAGAATGATTAACAGTAACTGCTTCCACCGGCACTGCCCTCCTGAAAGAAAATCTTGAAGGCACACTATCTACGGGAAACAGACTATAAGCAACTACGCAAGACTACAATCTACTACCAGGTGACAACAATTCGATAAATACGACCTTCTACTTCACACATATGCTTATTAAATGTTGAAAACGTCTAATTAGTGACCATTTCCTCAAATTAACTGGTATCTGCATCGTATCCCGTCGCGAAACAGTGTTTCGATGATCATATAACAATCCCTACGCTCGACCTTCGGACATCTTACATCACCAAAATAACAACGACACAAATGCTTGCCTATTCTGGGTTCTTAATTGGATGACGAGCGCTTAAATCCATCTCTAACTCTCAAACAATTATTTATCACACTCCCATTATCTATTTTCCAACGAGACACTTCCCATAACAATATTAATTCATCATAAAACACTTTATGGACGACCCTGTCCTTATTATTCACCATGTTCAAGCACATCATACATATTCACACATTACTTACCCAAGAGAATTCACAAGCATTCCCGAAGAATCTCTTTTATCATTACCAAATCGCAATCAACGCAACACTAATTTCACGAAACATTCGCCACTACGCAATAAACACGTATTGTATTATCATGCAGAAGACCTTCTACAAATAAATATTAAAATAAAGTCACCTCACGAAGTATTCGTGCAACACAAGTATGGTTCACTAATGAAGACACCGCATTCCTCCATTCACCGTAAACGTGAAGAAGATTCCGAGTAACTCGCGGTCAGGCACGTATTTACAAGCTAAATCTTGCGTGTAATAGATGATCTTAATATTACCACCTCGGACATAACCGTAATCACAAGTAACCGGGCACTAAATGATAGTCGCATTAGGTCACTCAAGTTGTTTAAATTTACGTCACTTCATTATGAAAGGAAAAATACATTCTACTCTACAGCTATGCAACTACAAGAAAATAGGGTAAAGAAAACGAAATCTTGGTACTTATCAGTGAAGATTAGGTGATACCGCTCTCAGTCCTTTGCTCCATTGGTCATAGTTTTGGCCCTCACTTCGGCATTATCTCCCGGGCCTGTCAGGATATCGGAATGTTTAAGCCCTCATAATCATTTCCATCATTACATCATTGTGAAAATCTTCATACATTTTTGAGTCCATGGACCTGAAACTTAGGAAAACAAAATTAACACAGTGACACAGGCGTTTTACACTATCTCACAGTTATTTCCGAAACTTCCCTTGTTCAGTATTAAAACTTCAGATCGCTATTCGACACAGTAATATTATTTTATATATCACGTTCTCTAATATTTCTCTTAGGTTCTGCGAACGTAGACGTTCCCTTTAAAGACGTGCTAATTACTGTCAGTTCAACCTTCAATCTCCGTTTTTATCCGCCATACATTACTCATAACAAAAGTTCATTACCATTGTTATACTAATAATATCGGTCTGCATTCCATACGTTAGGCTCAACTCACTGACTTGTAACCTCTCTTCCATCTGTTTTTGACGGTTCGAATGCGAATTCCAAGATAACGTGATCCCATCTGACTGGAAAGATGTACAAAGGAACACTTCACCATTGTCTTTATGACGTATGTAATCGACCTAACCTCTTCAGCGCCGCCTTGATCCTGTCACATATGGCATCAATTCATGGCCTCCTTCATGACACCGCTGGACCTGAATATCATATAGTCGACTTACTTCTTAATACTGTTGAGAATGTGAAATTATTTTGCTACTCTCTGCTCACCTATAAGATAATATTTCGTGACTGTAAGCGTGCGGTGACCACGGGGTTTTGAGCTTAGGAATTTCATTCCTCATCTTATATCCATCCCATTTCTTGTCTGAATGGGCGAGTTATTCTAGATATTTGACCCAGCTGGATGTATTTCCGAGTAATTCCTGTTAACCATTCCTTTAGCATGACCTTCAATGGCTCAACAGCTGACTCACTTGCCATTGGACGGTCATAGTACCTTAAGGCCACGACCGCTTCTTCCCGTCTCCTAACCCTTTCCTGTCCCACAGTCGCCGTAAGACCTATCTGTGTTGCTGCGACGTAAAGCAACTTGTAAAAAAATTTAAAAATAAGAATTCCTGGCTATGGCTGAAAACTGGCTGAGGTAAATAGAGACCTTCACGTCCCTTGAGGTTTCTTGATCGTGATACAAAATGCCAACTGAATTGGAAATTGATGCCTCTGGAATTAACATGGAAGTGTTTTATCGGATATTGTTAAATCAGTTCGAGGGATTAGAGCTTTCTCTTTCTCGAGCTATGACTATGGAAGCCCATCCTTTGTATGCCTGTCAACCAGCACATCCTAGGTTGAAATCAAGAAAGAGCTTCTTGACAACCACTGAAGCTCTTAAAGGAACTCCACAACAAGCAAGAATCTCAATGTGGCGGGAAAAATGTCAACATTTGAGAGAATGGATGGTTCCAAAGGAAGAACTTCCTCCTGGACATTCTGAAAAGTGGACAACATGGAAGGCTCTCAATCGATTACGCTCCAGTACCACGAGATGCAAGACCAACCTACAGAAATGGGGCCTTCCTGTGGAGACAGTTTACTGCAAGTGTGGTACTAAGCAGACTAACGAACATCTTCTACTGTGTCCATCTTCTCCAGCCACTTGTACCATTAAAGATCTAATGAGAGCAAATCCAAATGCGCTTGTCGTGGCCAATTTTTGGTCAACCAATGTTTAAAATTCTTTGGTTTAAATTTTGTCTCTCTTACTTTGTACTTCTGACACGATAAATAAATAATACCCCCTGTGGGTGGGGGACGCAGATGAAGAATACACCCACCGTATCCCCTGCCTATCGTAAGAGGCGAATAAAAGGGGCCGAAGGGGCTCTCAACTTGGGAGTGTGGATTGGCGACCACGGGGCCCTTACCCGAGTCCTGGCATTCCTTCCACTTCCTTGTGCCAGGCTCCTCACTTTCGTCTATCCTCCCTTGGTCAACTCTTGTTCTTTGCCGACCCCGACGGTATTAGAGCATTCGAGGCCTAGGGAGTCTTTCATTTTCACGCCCTTGGCGGCCCTTTCCTTTCTTTGTCCGTTACTTCATCTTTCGAAGTGACGGATCCCTTCTTTCTTCTTCTTTTCTCTCTCTCTTTACCCCCTGTGGGTGGGGGACGCAGACGAATAATACACCCACGGTATCCCTTGCCTATCGTGAGAGGCGACTAAAAGGGGCGACCAAGGGATGATTGAATTAGAACCATGAAACTACTTTTGATTCGTACCATCACGCGGGGAACACCATAGGTTGCCTGTACTTGCGAGTACTACCACTATATTAGGTACGAAATAGGTTTGTGATTAGTAGCAGCCGCGGGTCTGGGCATTGCCTGTGAGTTGTACCACTACATGAGCGACACCGTGGGTCTGCGTTGCCTGTGATTAGTACCCACTATGTGAGGAACACCACGGGATAGTGTGGTTAGTACACCTAGGTGAGGAACCTCATCGGTTTGCGTTGGCTATGAGTGGCGCCATTGTGTGAGAAACACCATAAGTTTGCGTTCCTTATACGAAGTACGATACTTGTGAGTAGTACCATCTTGTGTGTGAGTCTTCGCTACTTTTGATTAGTACCCCAACATGACAAATACCATGGTTCTACTTTACTCGCGACATGTACCATTCTGTGGAGCCTTAGACGTGGATTTTGCACCCTGTAGACATCAAGCATCATTGTGCTTTATAAGTGGTCCCTTGGAGTAATACTATTATTTACGATCTTTTTTTTAAAGTCTGATCCACTGTCTTTTGGTTGTTTGTTTTTGTTTGTTTGTTGTTGGGTTCATGTCCATCCATTCATGCATGACATTTTTTATTTTATTTTGGTCAGTGGATGAATTTGTACTTTTTGTTATTTCATTTCGTATCATTAGGGGCCGATGACCTCGATGTTAGGCCCCTTTAAACAACAAGGATCATCATAATCATCATCATCTCTCGAGCTTTATCTCCACTTATCATTACCAAATCTAAACAACGTTCTTACACACTCCTTAAAATTAGGCCCTGATCTGGTTCCGTTTAGAACCCGTTAGGAAACGTTCCGATTTCTAAGGAACATAACTATGGCTCCAACTTTTAGAATAAGAATATGTGGAGGCAAACCATTAATTCCAAAGAATCGAGAATTATGTAGAATATTGAATATATTAATCTGTAGACGCTGGTGTATGATTGTGAACTGTCGGGTATAAGCCCACTCGCTTTCAAATTAAGATTGGCAACTTTCGAGAAAATTATATATTTCGCAGAAGTGAACGCATTTCAATTACGATACGATCATTCTCGCTGGTAGTTCAATAATATTTGATCCGACATCTACTGAGGGGTAGTAGTCGCCGTTACAGATTTCTTGCCTGCATACTTTTATGTAAGCAGCGTATTTTGAAGAAGGGTCAAAGAGGAGAGTATTTAATACAATTATAAATAAATGTTTGGCGATAAGCTAGTGACAAAACAGGCAAAACCCTTATGAAATCTCCCCCAAGAACAATAACTTTTCCCATCAGAAGGAATGGAATGTCATTAACAGTAATATATTTTAGAAGACGATTCGCGCACGGTAATGAATGACTATTTGCCTTTGCGGCTTTATCCCATTTTGAGTCATGCTATTAGAATATAGTTAGCTGCTTTGGAGTTTAATTTCAGTCCAGACACCGAACTCTCATTTAAATGTAGAGGAATTCCTGTCCATGAAGTACAGCTGACCAGGAAGACGTCTGACTGTACATGCTTGCTTACCTCCCCTTTCGTGTCACCTGCTCAGCGCTCTCACGGTTCAGGCGGCCTTGAACTACTGGCGAGCGCTTTAGCCAATCAGAATGCTGCAGTTTTCATTAATAATTTAAAAATATGCAGCTAGAAATGTTTATGATTTTGAAGACACTCGCAAATCAGAATGCTTTACGATGTCCATCGGTTCAACCGTTCTCTCAAACTTGCGATTACAAACATCAGCCTAGTGTTTTAAATATAATAATAATAATAATAATAATAATAATAATAACAACTCTATTCCTGGTATGGTTCTTCCCTTCCTCGTCACCTATAAGCCTACCGGCCATCCACGATTTTCGACCCATTAACTTGCGGGGGATCTTTCTCTCAAATTTCTCGGCTTCTCTTAATCCCGACATTCGGAGGCATTCACTAGAACACAAACACTATGTTTTAATAACTGTGTTGTACTGTCTTGGTTTATTATTATTATTATTATTATTATTATTATTATTATTATTATTATTATTATTATTATTATTATTATTATTATTATTATTACTAGCTGTTACCCTCGGCTTCGCTCGCATCGATTGTGTAACTTGATAAAGTAATCGTTCCTCCGTACCGTACAAAGACATTATCGGAAAATTCCTTAAATATAAAGACTCACGGAAAAATTGCGTTTTATTTAGCCCAGAACGTCTGCGTACACTACGTTTGTGGTATTGCCTTTTGGGCTAAGATGACCAGGCTACTGGCTAACCCTGGAACATGCGACATAGAACTGTACATGTGAGAAACGGTCCTCTCTCAAGTCGAAAATAAAGAATGCGTGTTTCCTTATTTCTAAAGCAGACTTCAAATACCAATTTCAACGTCTGTTAACATCTTCCGTTTTCTTAGATATAAGTATCTACCTAAAAATAATTCAACCCCTTTTATCAGTCCTTTTACCCCTCTTAAATTGATTTTCCGAAAACAAAAAGTTGTTTATTTTTAAGGAGATTACAAATATTAATTTTCTCGTCTGTAACATTCAGTTTCCGAGATATAAGTATCTCCATTAAAGGATCCAACCCCCTTTTTCAGACCGTTTTACCCCCACCCTAAGTGGATTTTCCGAAAACTAAAAATATTTACAAGGGCACTAGGAAAGTTTTGCAATGAGAGTGAACGCTTTAGACTTTTTTCAAAATAATTTCCACCACACTCAATACACTTCTCCATACGTCGAAACCAGTCACTGAACCAACTCTGCCACTTTTCTTCGGTTACATTTTCACATTCTTGATCCCATGCTACCAGAAGCTTCTCGTCGGATGAAAAACGCCACCCTTTCAGCTTCATCTTCACTTCTGGGAAGAGTGCGAAGTCACATGGGGCAAGATCAGGACTGTATGGAGGGTGATCAAGCAGAGTCAACCCTGATCCCGCAAGAAAATCCATTGAGCACGATGTGCTGGAGCATTGTCGTGATGCAAGAGCCAAGTGTTGAGCCGTGACCTTGGACGGAGCTGCTTGAGAGCCTGGATGACCTGAGGCACACAAGTCTCACTGTACCACTTCGCAGTAACTGTCCTTTGCGTTTCTAGCACAATCAACATTAAAAACTTCATATCTGGTCCGTATTGAAAGGAGATAACATACAATAGAGGGAAATTTGATTGATCCACCTTTTTTTTTCAATACATAATATGTTGTTTTTAACAAAACAGGTGGATCAATCAAATTTCCCTCTATTGTATGTTTTCTAGCACAACCCGAGTCAGGATGCCCCGTTTAGTGAAGAATACTGCAATCATCCTTTTCTTCACTGACCTTGACTTTCGCACAGTCACAGGAGTACCCTCATCTTCAAACAGCCACACCTTGTTCTGGGATTTTGTTGGGACATCGTAATAATAAAGCAAAGTTTCGTCACCTGTAACGATGCTATTGACGTTACGCGAAGTCCCATTTTCAAACTGTTTTAGCGTTTTTCGGCACCATTTCACTCGATGTGCCCTTTGTTCCTCTGAAAGTGAATGGGGCACCCAAAGGGAACAAACCTTTCTATTATGGAGATGGTCGTGTAGAATTGAATGAGTAGGTGGTGCAGGGATGTGGACGGTCTCTTCTACCTGCCGATATATCAACCGCCTTTCTTGCTGCAACATTTTCTTCGCAGCTTTAATGTTTTCCTGAGTCACTGATTCAGACGGTCGCCCAGAACGAGGATCGTCTTCAACCTCAAAATTTCCCCTCTGGAACTCTTTGTACCAGCGGAAAATTGTTGTCCATGTGGACAGTCTTTCCCCAGCACAATAGTCATTTCCTCCAGGCACTGGTCAACAGTTGATCCTCGAGCAAAATTGTAGCGGATAATTGCGCGATATTCACCTTTAGACCACACTGACATCTTAAATTGCTTTCAGTCCCACTGCTTGGTAACAACTGGTGTGAAGGTCGCGCCTTGCTGTCTTCTAGACCGGTTTTCGCCGCTCTTTTCATCCCTCACCATAACAGGGGTGTCCAGCCAACCGTTTTTGCGTATTGCAAAACTTTCCTAGTGCCCTCTGTATTTCATAATTTTTAAAGTTCATTCAAAATACTAGTTTTTATACGTCTGTAACCTGTTAAGTGTTCACCAATGTTCACTTCTTTTAACCCAGTTAAGTGGATTTTCCGAAAACGAAAACATGTGTGTTTCTTTATTTTCAAAGGAGATTCTGTGTACCAATTTTCACATCTGTAACCTTCAGTTTTTGAGATATAAGTATCCTCATAAAAAGTATTCGGCCCCTTAGTCACTTATTTTTCCCCCCATTATGTGGATTTTAAGGAAACAAAAAGAACGCATTTCTTTATTTTTAGAGGAGATTAAGAATACTAAGTTTTACGTCTTTAAACTGTTAAGTTTTTGAGATATAGACATTCATTTTAATTCACCCCTCTTTTCACCCCCTTAGCAACGGAATATCCAGTAATCCTCCCTTAGTGTGATCACCTACACTGTAACATAAATGTATCCCCCAAATTTCATTTCCTGAATCAGTCAGTACATGTTATTTTATATATTATTATTATTATTAGGGGCTGCCTGGCCGAGGCGGTAAAGGCGTGCTCGGTTCGCCCGGAAGGACGTGGGTTCGAATCCCCGTCAGGAAATCGTAAAATTTAAGAAACGAGATTTCCGCTTCCGGAGATGCACATGGCCCTGAGGTTCACTCAGCCTACACCAAAAATGAATACCAGGTTAATTCGTGGGGGCAAAGGCGGCCGGGCGAAGAGCTAACCACTCTACCCCATCCAGTGCCGAGGTTACGGATAGTGGAAGCCTTTACCTTCCACCCCTCCAAGGGCCTTCATGGCCTGTACGGGGATGACTTTGCTTACTTTGCTATTATTATTATTATTATTATTATTATTATTATTATTATTATTATTATTATTATTATTATTATTATTATTATTATTATTATTATTATTATTGAAGGGCTCTAATAGAGGCTGCATTAGAATACAAACAAATTCATCTCAACGATGACATTAGTACGCCGTACGATTCACACAGCCTGCCATGCCAGTTCAGTGTCAGATCCCTCAGGCATGATTTCACGCATGAATCGGTGACCTACCCCTCCCAATTCAATTTTAACCAGAATAGACGGGGTGGATGAAATCCCGAGAGTGTACGGTTTCAGTGAATACCCTTCAGGAGGAGTGCCAGCAGAGAACTCATCAATCTCTCTCTCCCTCTCATCCCGTGACGTACGTAACAAGCTTCCCTCATCTACATATCTGGATCTCATTAAGGTATCATGTGCAGGAGGTTGTGTTGAGAAGGGGCGATTGAGGCTTCGGTGCCCAGAATAATAACAATAATAATAATAATAATAATAATAATAATAATAATATGAATGGATCCCGCCGAATGGGCTTGATAAAGAAGTAAATAAGAGAAGGGCCAGAAATATGGAGATTTCCTATAGATAAGTACAGAATAGATATAATAAAAGAACGATATCTTACAGAGCAACGATCAGACCCTATACCGCGGTTATCAAGCCAGAGGGACCTTATAGTACAGAATGTCTGGTATCCCCTGTGGGTGGGGGACGCAGACGAATACACCTACGGTATTCCCTGCCTATAGTAAGAGGCGACTAAGAGGATCGACCAAGGAATGATTGAATTAGAACCATGAAACTACTTGTTATTAGTACCATCACGCGCGGAACACCATGGGTCGCCTTTACTTGCGAGAAATACCACTATGTTACGTACACAATAGGTTTGTGATTAGTAGCAGCAGAGAGCGGTTCACCGTGGGTTTCCAGTACCTGTGATTAGTACACCTATGTGAGGTGCACCATGGGTTTGCGTTGCCTAAGAGTGGCGCCATTATGTGAGAAATACCATAGGTCTGCGTTACCTGTGCGACGTACAGTTCTTGTGAGTAGTACCTTAATGTTTGGAACACCGCGAGTTTACGCTACTTTTGATTATAACCGCAATTTGAGAAATAGCATGGTTCCACTTTACTAGCAATAAGTAACGTTATGAGGGACCGTTGACCTGGATTTTGAACCCCTTTAGACAACAAGCATGATTGATTCAGGACTGTGCTTTGGAAGGTGAGGCAATGCGGGTCGAATCCACTGATTGTTTTAAATTCATATTCATCCATTCATTCTAAAAGAATGCATCCAGACAGACTTACCAAACAAATAGTCGAATTCCATGAAAACAGGAGTAAGGCTAAAACAGACACAATGAAATGGATTGGCGAAATTAAAACCGATTTGAAACAAGCAGGAATTACACCAGCAGATGTCCAAAACAGGGTAATCTTCAGATCCGAAATTCATAAATGGCAAGTCGACCAAGAGGAAAGACCAAAGAAGACCGGATAGTTTGGTCTGAAGGCAGAAAGCCACAGTAAAAGAATGAAAGAAATATGGGCAAAAAGGAAGGCAAATGCACGCCCCTAAGTACTTTGCGTAGCCTTAATGGGCTTATTCGCATATATAATAATAGCAATAATAATACACAACTCATGCTAAATAATAATAATAATTATTTTTTCGTGTGGCTATTTCTAACCTGGTGCAGTCCTTGTAAGGCAGACCCTCCGATGAGCGTGGGTGACATCTACCGTGTACAGAAAACTTGTGTGTTATTGTAGTAGACAGTAATGTAAGTTGCAGAGATGTTGGGTGCAGAACAAACACCCAGTCCCCAAGCCAAGGGGATTAACCATTCAAGGTTAAAATCTCCGACTCGGGTGGGAATCGATCCTGGGGCCTTCTGAATCAGAGCACTATGTTGACCATTCAGCCAAGCAGCCGGATTGGTGGCCAGTTATTTAGTGTACACTTTGGACTGAAATAATGACGCGTAAAGGTGAGAAACCTGCACTGAAGATACGCAATTCATGCTTAATAACAACAGATCTATCTCTGATCTGAGCGAGATGGCTTCGTGGTTCGGGCCATGTAACCGTTAACTTGCTTGCGGGAGATGGCGAGTTCGACCCCCCTTTGTCTGGAGCACTAATGATGGTTGTCCGTGTTTCCCCACATTCACCTCTATCAGTTGGCTCTGAAACGGGTCTCTGTTAGACGATCTTTGGCTGAGTTTTAATTTATTTTAATTAATTTTGTCTGGTAAACATCAGATGTGTTTGAGGTGTTTTACATGTCTACATCGTACGACATAGCCCGTCAAACGGACTTCGTTCCGCCCCCTTAAAAAATGTCAGACTCTTTCCTGTATTTAAATTTAAACCCGGGAGCTTGAGGGGTCCGGAGGTCGAAGTTCTACGGCTAATCCACAGAGGGAACATTTTTGGAATAAAATGACAAAGCGCGGTGTACCACTTCAAGGATGTTCGACATCGTAGTTCGAACCTCCCCACCCCCTTCCTCCTCGCCAGTTTCTAGCCACACCAACTAGCGCTTTAACACTCTCACCGAGCTCGATAGCTTCAGTCGCTTAAGTGCAGCCAGTATCCAGTATTCGGGAGATAGTAGGTTCGAACCCCACTGTCGGCAGCCTTGAAAATGGTTTTCCGTGGTTTCCCATTTTCACACCAGGCAAATGCTGGGGCTGTACCTTAATTAAGGCCACGGCCGCTTCCTTCCCACTCCTAGCCCTTTCCTGTCCCATCGTCGCCGTAAGACCTATCTGTGTCGGTGCGACGTAAAACAACTAGCAAAAAAATTAACACTCTCAGCTACCTTGAAATAGCAGTTTAGAGAGACTAATTCACAGCATAACAGGTGGGGAATTATTCGCAGAAATGGTAGCACCCTGATAAGCGCTATACGTCAATACGGGAACAACTTTCATGGCGGCATTCTCCCGTGAAGCCTTACCGGGAGGAAGCCGTGATGGCTTCTACTCTGGATGGCAGTAACAGACGTTTATGGCGCATAACAAGTGCCGTACCCTTTGTGATCTAGTTAACTTGAAACATTGTCTAGAAGTCGCGAAAACCTACATCATTTCAAATTGAGCTAGTAACGAATGGTTTTATGATTAAAACACTTATATGTAAATTTTGTTTTTGAGGAGGAGGGCTTTGATGTGTCACTTTTGATTTTTAGACATAGGTTAATCTTAAACAGTACTATTGGCTAGTTTTTGCGCACGATATATATACAGAACATGTACGTTATGATTGTTAAGGTGTCAAGTCTGTATGTTCTTGACACCGTGGTTAGCCGGTTCTAGTCCCATTGGTTGAAAAAAATTTCAGCATCAGAATGTTGGCCGGCAGGGATAGAGACGTTAAGCCTTTAGCAGCTCATTTATTAAGTGATATATTTATTGGTCCAGGGATCACGCTATTTTGCTGTCTGAACTGCCCGCGCTAGTCATACGGACAAAGATAATGAGAATTCAGACATAGCACTCCCATTTGTCGGTGCTAGCCCTGGACGCCAAGAAAGAAACAAGGCAGCACGCGCAGCGGAGTGCAACATAAAGGAATCCTGTCTACGGCCCGTAAGTACGTATAGATATCTCTAGTAACGACGGTATTTCTTAATTTACCGCTGATTTTACACTTTATTTGAGTAAAATCAATTATTATCTTCCATTTGGGACAAAATATTACAGCGGCGTTTCGTGGATCGGATTCGTTCACATAACCACTGTAAAGTACTATCCAGATAACTCAAGCTTGTCTGTCATACTTAATAATACCATCGATAAGAGGCGAAACATCCAGAAAATTAGCAGTATTTTTCATTCTTTTAACTCGGTATTTTCTGTATACAGTCTGTCGCATGCAGTGATATTTAGAAATAAATATGTTCGTACGAGAGCCACAAATTAAAATACAAATACATATTAGATGCTGGGTTTGGTGAAATCATGTTTTCTTATTATTAATTAAAGCTATCTGTACGCTTCCGAAGGTCACCGTATCGCAGCGGCGGAGGCTACTCTTTGAACACGTCCGTCGTGTGGGTTGCATAGCTTGCTAAGTACGGCTGGTAATATGGTATTGTATCATCGCTTATCTCCGTACACTACGCTTTGCTACTTACGGTCGTACGATAAATGCAGGGCACCTTCTAGATTTGTGATGATCTCGAAATGCACTACTATTTTTTACTAGAGGCTTTACGTCGCACAGACGACGATGGCGACGATGGGATGGGGAAGGCGTGGGAGTTGGAAGGAAGCGGCCGTGGCCGTAATTGAGGTGCAGCCCCAGCATTTGCCTGGTATGAAAATAGGAAACCACACGGAAAACGATCTTCAGGGCTACCGACAGTGGGATTCGAACTCACTATCTCCCGGATGCAAGCTCACAGCCGTGCGCTCCTAACCGCACGGCCAACTCGCCTGGTAAATGCACTACTAGCACTACAGTTATATCTTATTCATATTACAAGAACTAAGCTAGTGACACGGATATTTTAGCGGCTGCAGACTTAGGGGATAATCACAGTGGTACCCGCAGATTTCTTTTTTACTTCTTCTAATCTAATATTTATACGAACATCACTTCAAAATGACAACAGGTTTTTCATGTTTATTATATTCCTTGGTTCCCTCTTTCCAAGATTTTCTAAACAGCGGTCAGTAACAGAATTCAGCACCGGTACTTAGCCACCTTGAGCTAAACATACGTAATAATGTCTGCTTTTGCTATTCTTCAATTCTAAATTGATCTTGGATGATCTTGTGATTATAGAGTTTTGGGTACGTTTAGAGACGGAAGATTTAATTGAAAATGATCTTATGCAGTCAAATATCATAGTTTATTTCTCGAGTCGCACACTGCAGTGTATAACAAGCAACTTCCTTAGGCTATTAAAGGAATAAGACTTATAATTATCTTATTTAAAAATATATACAGTATATATACATGCAGTTAATGAGCGAGCTTATCAACTAGAGTTTACGTCAAAATGAGGAATTAGCTCATGCCAAAGTTATTTATAAAATGCATTGACCACCACCAATCGGTAGAGTAAAGGAGCAGAGTAACATTTACTTGGTTTTTCTGGGCAAAGATATAACTTAGTTTTGGTACACACACGAAAAGAAAATTCAAACATATTATTCCTTTTTTAAGCAAAGGAATAAACTCAGAGGATTGTCCTATCCCATGTAAAAACGCAGTACTCCACAAAGTCGTCAAAATATATAAAAAGTGCCTGGCCGAGGTGGTAAAGGCGTGCTCGGTTCACGCGGAAGGACGTGGGTTCGATTCCTCCGCCAAGAAGTCAATAATTAAGAAGTGAGATTTCCACATCCGGACGTGCATATAGCCCTGAGGTTTACTCAGCCTACACCAAAAAGCAAGTACCAGGTCAATTCTTACGGAGAATGGCGCCCGGGAGTAAAGCTAGGTTACATTCCACCCCTCCAAGGGCCTTCATTGGCTGTTAGGAGATAACTTTGCTTCTTTGTGTTGCCTTTTTTATACCTCGACAGAGATAATGATTTCTGTTGATTTAGACTTTATAATCATGGAATTCATTGTTTATACCCCAAAAACTTTGAAATTTGTCGATGATATTGTCATTTTAGCTGAGTCTCCGGGAGATCTGGAGAAGGAGCAAAAGTTGAAAATGAATAAATCCAAAACAAAAGTAATAGAGTGCACTCGAAGTCAGGTGATGCAGGAAATGAAGTCTTAAAGGAAGTAGATGAATATTGTTACTTGGGTAGTAGAACGACTAACGATGGTAGAAAAATGGACGACATAAAATGCAGACTAGCACAAGCAAGGAAGGCCATTCTTAAATATGCTCACATCGAGCATTGATATAGGAATATTAGAAATATATTTTTGAAGAGTTTCGTCTGGACCATGATAATGTATGGAAGTGGAACATTGACAACTAGCTCAGAAAGAAAGAGAATAGACATTTTTAAATTTATGTGGTGCGATCAAGAATGAAGAGGTACGGAATGGAATTGAGAGAGAACGATTTGGGGAAATTTGACGAAAGAAGAGATAGAATGTCTTTAAGACACCCAAGACTTATTCAGCTGGTTTTCGAGGGAACTGTAGGCGATAAAAATGACAGGGGTAGACGAGATATTAATGTGACAAACAGATTAGATGTAGCATGTTTTAGTTACGTAGAAATGAGACTGTTAGCACAGGGTAGGGTGGCTGGATAGCTGCATCAAACCAGTTTATGTACTTATTATACAAACATGCCTAGTATTCTTATATAACAATCAGGAGATTGGAGTGGTTGGAATATTCGATGCAAGGGGAAGGAGCTGTTAAAGGAGTTTTCCAGGATTAGCATGATAGGCAGAGAAGGAAAGAAAATGTGATTATTTAGTGGGAGTTCTCTGGAAAATAAGGGCGAGGAAATTGAAACTGTGGAGAGCGGCAGCGGTTTGATCGACAAGAACACGCGTCAGTTGTAAAGGAACTATAAGGGCTGTATACTAAAGAAAAAATATAAAGGAAAAAAAAATATATATATATATATATATGTGTATGTATATATAGTATATTACAAGTGAAATAGATGCTCCCATTCAGTACTAACTGCCCTTTCGGGAATACTTGAATCAATAAATAACTTTATTCAAAATATTTGAAAAATTAAATATGGGGCCGTATCTTTTCAGTCACTACTGATCTGCATTTAGGGCTGTGGCTCAGGTGGAAGATTCCCTATCTGTTGTTTTCCTAGCCTTTGTCCGGCTCCATGGCTAAATGGTTATATATTGAACCCGAGTGACTTAGGCCCATAATCAATCATGATTTGATCGGTAAAATAATATGATACATTTATTGAAATACAGAGGAGTGTATTTGAAAATATTTCGTTTAGGTAATGTCGAAATCAGAGCGAAGGAAGGACGACAGACTGGAGCCTGACGGATTAGCTCAACACGACAACTTTTAGCTACTTCACAGCAGGGAATATCATTAGTTGGCGTACAAGGAAATACAGAGTCCACAAATAAGTCTTGGTCAGAAAGAGGAAGGGGGAGAATCATACAAAGAAAACTCACCACATGAGTAAGACCTTGGGATATTTTTGGTAGGACGGAAATTCCATGACCTCATGGAAAATTACAGCGGCTGAGTGTACGTTCGCTAGCCTAAGTTCGAGCAGGTGGAGATTTAAATCACGTGACCGCTTGCCGGCCAATAGTAAAAATTTGATGGGAGACTCAGTGATACCATCTTAAGGAATGATGGATGAGATATTTTCGTAACTACAAAAGTATTCAGTAATAAATTAATATGAGTACGCGGATGAATGTAATGAATTTATTAGGGGTCATGCATGGAAAAATAATCAATACTTATTGGCAAATTAATTAAATTGAAGGCTGGATTTCTTGGAAACCGGACAGCTTGAATCTCATTGGCTGAAAGAAGACCACGTTGTCAGGGACGCTTACAAAGGCGCGAAATGTGAGGAGCTAAATCCACCCATATCTCCTAAATCTGTGATCACCAGGAGTTCATATTTTATCCAGCAGATATGCTAGCGGAGTGGATTAATTTGATGTAAATTTTAACTTCCAATTCGGAGTGCAAGTACCGATATTAAAAATCCACCCCCTCCCTAAGGGGCATGACGTCAACAAATCCGCGGGAAAAAGGCTTCATCCATATATACGGAGCTGAATTGACGGTCGCCAGCCACTTGTCTTGAATCGTTGGAGCTGAATTGACGTTCGCCAGCCACTTGTCTTGAATCGTTGGAGCTGAATTGACGGTCGCCAGCACACGTGAATTGAATATCGGGAGTTGAACTGTTGGTCGCCGGTAACTTAGAATTCTACGGACGTACAGTCATTTAATGGCGCGAGCATCCGCCAGTGTTTGTAAAGTGTGATCGCACTCAAGCAACATGTTAAATCTGGAAATAGTTAACGTAGGATAGTGTTTTTTATTTGTGAATATCAGTGATGTAAAGTAATTACCCTGCAAGAGAGTAGTATAAAATATATCACCATAAGTACGTACATAATAGACTGTGTGACGGACAGTAATTTAAGGAAGTAGTAGCCTGTACTTAGCTATACCGAACCGATGTAATGAACACGTCAAGAATGCCGTATAAATCGGGCGTATCGCGACGGGCGTAATAGTTGACACCTCGTCGTACGTGTCCAGGTCCATTGTGCGGTAGGTGGACGAAGATTAAATAGTGTAAATATATTAAATTCTTGGGTCTAGGATAGAAATTTGTTGTATCCAAATTAAAGTATACAGTGTTAACGTAGTAAATGGTGAAGGTTTGTGGTAATCAAGATATGAGTGTAAAATAATAATAATGTGCCAGGAAATCTTTTGTGAAACTACGCCATCAAGGATGGAGGAGTAAAACGCAGAGAGGGGCTGGATGAAGCCTCTCGTCTGCAAAGCTGCAATGGAATATCGATAACTAAGATGAGTACTAAACTGTAAAATATATTTGGGAAATGTTATCGTGATGGGAAAAATGGGAATAATTTGATTATACTTGGTTACCTTCTGTAACAAGATGGGTCGCTTAACGACCCCATCCTAAATTTGTAGCACGGACAGTAGTAAATCATAATAATGTAAATAATCGGGTCTTTTATGTATTCAGTTTGTTGGAGATGTAAATTTGTATATATAGTGTAGTACGTTAAGTCATGCATGCATTCATGTTTCTTTGTAGTCAATAATTTTTTTTACATTTGATTTTGATTATGCTAGTTAAATAAGACCCGATATGTGCTTTTATGTTTTGTCATTTTAACGAGCCATTTAATGACATGGAAGGAAAATCCAGCTTCGCCATACCAAGTGTGTTTTGTTGAAATTAATATGGTCATATTTTCAAAGTGAAGTTGTTAAATTTGTGAGATGCGATTAATATAATAATTTCCAAGTAAATCATATCTGGAGTGTTTAGTGCCAGAATAAATTGAATTTGTAAAAGGGGTTATGCGTTAAACATAATAAGAGTGGACTACCGTATTACAGGCGAAATTATTATTTTTTAAATATTAATAATAATAATAAATAAATAATATAACTATTTTTTTGTGAAGATATTTCTTTTTTTAAATATGGTTCGGGGATAATAATAATTCATGTGATCAAGTGTTGAGTTTATTGGGAATCATTTAATGACGGGAGGTCGTTTTAATTGGGAATTAAAGTGCGTGATAATTTAATTTGATCGATTAATAATATTGAAATGTAGATCGGTGTTAATAATCCGTACATGTTAATGAACGTGTGGTTTAAATTACGGTCCAATTTTTTTTTACGTATAAATGTCGCGTTTTGAAGTTGCGATTCATTAGCCGGAACATGTAGTGCTAATTTTATGAGACCATGATTGTCAAATTTTGGTAAATATAATTTCAAGATGTTACGATTATTTGTGGAGAATGAACTAAGGCATAGATCCAAATGAGATAGAAAATGTGAAAGAATTTGCAGTCAGATAATAAAAGGTCGTACGATGTCCGAAATGAATAAATAAGTCAGTTGATAATTCTGTGAGGAATAAATAAATGAATCGAGGAATATTGAGATAGAGAGGAAAATAAATTCCGTACGAGAGACACTTAGGATATTGATATGAGTGTAAAATGTACGGGCAGTGTCACAGAGAAATACTGAGTTACGCAGCGGGTAGAATTCGAACCCGTGACAGCATGTACGAAATAAATAGACTGCACAGCTGTTCGTTGAGATACAACGGATCTAAGGATAAGGAGAGTTCAGATTCCACAGAAATGGTCGTATATTGTATTCATTGTAATAACGAGTGAGGACAATCATGATGTCGTGATAATAATAATAATAAATATTGCAGATAAAGGATTGGACCGCCTTAATTAAATGAGCGTTGATAACGATGTTAAACGGGAATCTAAATGATAATATGCAACCGATAATAATAATAACAATGTAAGGACGATGTTAAATCACCGCGGTCGGATTAATAATAATTGTCATAATAATAACTGTAATGATGTCGTTGGTTGATCAGTGAATTAATTTGTAATTGCGACCGATATCTTAATATATAATTTGGCGGAGGTGACCGGTCCATTAATAATAATAACCTCTTAAGTGACGTGTATAATAATAATAATATCTTGAGTCACCTATTAATTAATAATAATAATAACCACGAGAGGGATATAATAATAATAATAACAGTAATAACCACTTGGTGTTTGCATCCCGCATAATAATGACGATATTAATCAACGTGACAGTGCCAGGAACCGTTGAGGAATAATAATAATAATAATAATAATAATAATAATAATAATAATAATTTCGAGGATGATAATATCGTGAATTAAATTATTTGGTGACGATATCCCTCTATTCGTATGTTGAATAATGAGAATGATAATATTAGAGTCATTTGGTACCTCTTTATTGTACAGTTTCCGTATGGGACGATGTTACAGTCATACTTGCGTGTTTGTTTACTTCGCTCGCGATGCGAGGGGGGTCACTGGCCACGGTATTTCCCACCGCTTCTCGTTATCTCATCTGTGTCAGTAGTCTACTGAGGCTAACTGGTGACAATTCAGATCACATGTAAATAAAATGTAAATGCTAATTCATTGGTATGGTACCAGCTGGATATCGTAAGATAGGAACTGTCCGTGGAATCCAGTTTTCGCATTTCACGAGAAACATTACCCAGTCCGAGTACCGGTCTCGGAAAAATGTACATAGCCGGAGTACATCATCTTAGTTAAATCGGGAAGCCGACCGTAACATGGGTTATGCTCGGGCTCCCGATAGAAGGAAGCTATATCCTTGAGTAACGGTTCGATTCAAATGGAATCGATCCGTAAATTATACCTCCAAAATGTCATTTTATTTCAGAAGCAACGCAGCAAGATATTGATACCACTTGCGGTATGGCAAGTGATTTATATATGTAACATGTGTGTAAATTCAAATATTGTTGCCACGTGTATCAAAGTTTTATACGTCAAATGGCGTAATAAACCGCTCCTTCTGGCAAATTATTTCAAAGGAAACCACTCTCATAATCTTTTTATTGTAGTTAGATAATGCCCTTTTTAAAGTAACAGTCACTTCCTAGTCCTATCATGGAGTCCTTAAATTCAAGTTACAATCGAGCCTTCCCCCTTTATTTTATGTTGCTCCGTTCATCCCCGTGTTCTATTATGCCGTTATATTTATATTTGATGATTTAAATAATGAACCGACACCCCTGAGATAAATGCTAGTCTGGGACTCGGGAGGTGGACGGGTGCAATATATATAGTGTGTATATAGGGTAGTGTTTTTTAATCATGAAAACTGTTCAAAAATATGTAGACAAGACTATGTTTAACCTTGTTACCTTGATAACTTCATGTAATCAGCCGGGACTTGCAATAAGGCTTGTAACATTTGGCTAAGTCCCATTAATCATCAAACAGTCTGTTCAATCATCCGTAGTAATCCTTGGTTCTAATTAGTCGGGATTATCAGTTCTTTGTTGATGCTGGGATGAGCTGCAATCTGCCTGATATTCCCATCACAAGATAGCTTTACTCTACTCAGAGTTCCATAACCATTCCTATTAACCTACTCATTACCAGAGGATTTGAAGTCCACTATTGAGCGGTTCAAATCCACCCTACGGCGAATTTTTTTTCTACTGTCCGTATTATTTGCCAAATCTGTACACATTCCTGGTAAAAGTTTTTGCGATACTGCGTTTAAATCCCTGACAACTTTCTGTATTCTCAAGCAGAAGAGAATAGGCACTGTAAACCGTGCTTTAAACACCTAGAGGCGAAATGCAACATGAAAATCTATAGCCTGTTTCCAGTCATTCGACTGGGTCAGGAATGAAATGTATTAAGTCTCTATCTAGCGGCGAGGATAGAAATTGCGGCGGCTGCCGAAGTCTGTTGCACTCCTCTGGGGTAATGATTGACTGATAGATGTAATGAAATGATACTGGAGTGTGTTGCTGGAATAAAAGATGGCAGGGAAAACCGGAATACCCGGAGAAAACATGTCCCGCCTCTGCTTCGTCCAGCTCAAATCTCACATGGAGTGACCAGGATTTGAACCACGGAACCCAGCGGTGAGAAGCCGGCGCGCTGCCGTCTGAGCCACGGAGGCTTATAGGAGAAATAAAACATCCCGTTCCAAAATTTGAAGTGATAGGACTGCTGTTTGGTGCTCGAGGAAGAATTCTGCGTGAACTTCTTTCGGACCTTTGGAAACTACATATTGGAACTAGCATTCTCAGGGACTCTGCGCAAATTGTAAATCATCGTTTGTATAGTACAGCAAATTACAAATGAAATAGATGCTTCCATTCACGACTAACTGCCCTGTCAGACATTCTTGAAACAGTAAATAATTTAATTCAAAATATTTGGAAAAAACTAATTATGAGGCCGTATCTTTCCAGTCACTACTGATCTACATTTAGGGCAGTGGCTCAGGTGGCAGATTCCCTATCTGTTTTACTAGCCTTTGTCCGGATCCATGGCTAAATGGTTAACGTGTTGGCCTTTGGCCACAGGGGTCTCGGGTTCGATTACAGGTAGAGTCGGGAATTTTAACCATCATTAGTTAATTTCTCTGGCACGGGGGGGTGGGTGTACAGTATGTGTTGTCTTAACCATCATGTCATCCTCATCACGACGCACAGGTCGCCTACGGGCGTCAAATCGAAAGACCTGCACCTGGCGAGCCGAACATGTCCTCGAACTCTCCCGGTACTAAAAGCCGTATGCGTTTTTTTTTTTTTTTTTTCCCCTAGCCTTTTCATAAATGACTCAATAAATTTCCAATTTCTTTCGTACATCTCCCTAACTCCCCTTCCTATAAACGAATATTTGCCCCAATTTGTCCTCTTGAATTCCAACTTTTATCCTCATATTGTGATCTTTCCTACTTTCAAAGACACAACTCAAACTTATTCGTCTACTAATGTCATTCCACGCCATCTCTCCGCTGACAGCTCGGAACACATCACTTAGTCGAGCAGCTCGTCTCCTTTCTCCCACGTCTTCTCAGCCCATACTTAGCAACATTTTCGTAACGCTGCTCTTTTGTCGGGAATCACCCAGAACAAATCGAGCTGATTTTCTTTGGATTTTTTCGAGTTCCAGTTCTTGAATCAAGTAATCCTGGTGAGGGTCCCGTACACTGGAGCCATACTCTAGTTGGGGTCTTACGGGAGACTTATAAGCCCTCTCCTTTACATCCTTACTACAACCCCTAAACACCCTCATAACCATGTGCAGAGATCTGTACCCTTTATTTACAACCCCACTTATGTGATTATCCTAATGAAGATATTTCCTGACAATGATCGTCATAAGAAACTTTCACCCTATCAACACAGTAATTAAAACTGACTGGACTTTTCCTATTTGTGAAACTCACAACCTGACTTTTAACCCCGTTCATCATCATCTGCTGTCCATCTCGAAACATTATCGAGGCCATTTTGTAGTTGCTTACAATCTTGTTAACTTATTTGTTACTCTATACAGAATATCGTCCGCAAAAGGCATTATATCTGATTCGACTTCTTTACTCATATCATATACAGGGTGAAGCGTAATTCGTGCACTCGGGCGTCGCAGCGGGACTCCTCACATGCCAGCAACAAAAAAGTCTCTTACAAAATTTCGTCTTGCGAGTATATCCGGTAGAAAACGGACGTTGAAAAGTAGCAATCTGGCAACACTGTAACCATATGTAGGGTAACTACCGCTGTCAGCACATTCTCGTCGTGCTGTACAGTTGGTGCAGTGGGTAGAGTTTTTGGTTGGCATGCAGGAGGTCGATGGTTCGATCCTGGGTTGAGGCGAATTTTTTATTTGCTAATTTCCATCTAACATTACCTACTGTAATACAGTAAGACACCGTTTCTGAGGTCACATGTGTCCTACATTTACAACATTTTGTAACGCTGAAACAACAAATACCTGGTTAGACTAATAAGAAATAGACAGCTGAAACAAATGACCAGTCATAGGACAGAATAACTACACAAACAATATCACTTTCGATATGCTAAAGATGATAGCACAGTACAATAACACAGCATCTACCTTGTTATTTACATACTACATGTATAATAATAATATTTGTTTCACGTCCCACGAACTACTTTTTAAGGTTTTCGGAGACGCCGCCATACTACATGTAATATGATCGCGCCGATGTAGCACATTAGCACCAATACTGTCCATATTAAATTCATGCCCACGACGTGGAAAGGGCGCCTTTCAAAACTGACGAATGAAAACGATTGTTCGTCCATTTCTAGGATCGTAGTATGTAAGTGCAAATGGTTTCTAGAGGACCCACTGCAATCGCTGTTGACGATTAAGATGTCAGATACCATACCACCTGGACTACATTTACGAAATAAAAAACATACGCCTCAACCCAGGATCGACCACTCGACCTCCTGCATGCTAACCCAAAACTCTATCCACTGCACCAACTGTACAGTACGACTAGCTTCTGCTGACAGAGGTAGTTACCCTACATGTGGTTACAGCGTTGCCAGATTGCTACTCTTCAACGTCGTTTTTCTGCCGGATATACTCGCAAGACGAAATTTTGTAAGATACATTTTTTTTATTGCTGGCATGTGAGGAGTCGCGCTGCGACGCCCGAGTGCGCGAATTACGCTTCACTCTGTATATATAAGAAAACATAAAAATCCAATAATACGGTAACAATTATGCAAGGGCATTCTTTTTGGAAACCCCCTCTCTCTCTCTCTCTCTCTCTCTCTCTCTCTCTCTCTCTCTCTCTCTCTCTCTCTCTCTCTGTAATTGATTACCGCGTTTTCCAATTCCTGCAAAATGCAGCATTAACAAATTGATATATGTAGATTTTCCAGACAGTTAACTAAAGGTGTTGGACCTGTCAAAGCAATAATAATAATAATAATAATAATAATAATAATAATAATAATAATAATTTCTTCAAAATTGGCGCTTGTCTGATATGAATACGCTGAATAGAACTATTTCCTCAGCCTGTGGGTAGAATACATCCGCGGTATCCCCTTCCTGACATGATTATCATGAGGCAGAGAGAGGGTGAAGCCGATTGTCGGTACGTAGCCTACTCCAAGCGGTCTTCTCAACGCTTGACGTCTCCATCCGACGGACGAATCACCAAAACACTGTGGAGAGGTTTGGAATAGAATCTAGACTTTTGGCACGCGATCTAGTGTATACGACCACCTCTCCTACCCTGCTGGCCGATAAACCCATAAACGTCAGCGGAAACGGCGGACATCACTTCCGGCAGCTTTTTGCAAGCCAGAAATGAGCCGCCACCTCATACACTTAGCTTGGCGCCGTGATGCCCGTACTTTTCACATAACTTCCATTCACTGATCAGTGTTGTGGATTCATCCCAATTCGCACTCATGTACAGTGGAACCTCTATATCACGAATCACCTCGGGAGCTAAATTTTATTTCGAGTTATCGAAATTACCGTTTTCGAGCATGTATATCACTTTATTGAATCATATGTACCCACGGGCTTATACTGAATACATCATTTTTAACAGTATTTAAAAATATGCAAGCAGACGCTATTTTACGGCATCAGTGTAATTATATCCCTTATTACAGCAACTTTTTAGAAGACATAATACAGTACATGAGTAGTGAAACAAGAAATATACTTCCGTTAACACCTTTGGAAAAAAATCCGTTAGTCTCTTCAGGTCTTTAATCACCCCTTGGTCCATGGGCTGTAGTCTGGACGTTAAGTTCCTTGGCAAGAAGACCACGCGAACTGAACGAACACCTTGGGATGAGCTGGGCAGTTGTTTACGAAACGGAGGATTTTCCTCCCTTCACATTTAAATTTGTCGTCAATACCACGCAGCCAAGATTCGTAAATAGAGCTTTTCATCCACGACTTCCGGGGTTGCTTTCGTACGTGACCGTTAATTAATTCACACTCGAGAAACACCGAGGCTTCACCGATTATCTGATCACTAGAATATTTAGGTTTTCTGTAGCTCCCAGCATCACTGTAACCATTCCTTCACTTGTTAACTGTTCCTAACAATCCACAAATGCTGTATTGCACAGTTAATGTTGTACAGAATTTGAGTTAGCTTTTTGCTTCAAGGGAGGAAACGTTTGCTTCGAGAAATCGAGAAATTCGTGTAACCGAATTGCGAGTAATAGAGAAAAACAGTAAATACACGTGAAGAATAGAACAAACGCCCGAAAAATTTGTTACTTTGAGATACTAAAATTTCGAGTAAAGGAAGTTCGAGTTATCGAGGTTCGACTGTATTTGAGAGTATAGATTTTAGAGTACTTCGGTTGCTGTTCGGAACTTAAGCGTTCTACTGCTAATGGTCTTATGGTGGAAACTTCGTTATTGATTTCTGGTCCCCAGGACCTACGAAATATAAATAGAAGCCAAGTTGTGTTCCAAGTATATTTCTTACGGTGGTATGCACGAATACACCGCAAGCTATTGGAACATCACAACTTCCACAAGTAGATTGAAACTTCGTGTAGCTTCACGGCGAATTCATGGACTCCTACAATGTTGACTAAGGAAAAATAAATATATACAGAATGGTTGAAAACAGGGTGAACCGGTCACACTCTTGGTCATACTGACATAATTTGAAAACAAATAATTCTATATCCTGCACCCTTGTCATTTTAACAAATGGTGACGTTAATCAATCACATCGTTTCGTGGGGCGGTGTTGCTAAATCTGCACGTGACGAGAGTGGTCCGCGTTGAGTGGCTCAGGCGGTTGAGGCGCTGCCCTTCTGACTCCAACTTGGCAGGTTCGATCCTGGCTTAGTCCGGTGGTATTGCAAGGTGCTGAGATACATGATGCCCGTATCGGTAGATTTACTGGTACATAAAAGAACTCCTGCGGGACAAAATTCCGGCACCTCGGCGTCTCCGGAAACCGAAAAAGTAGTTACTGGGATGTAAAGCCAATAACACTATTATCATTAATGCTATAGTATTTATGCTTAAATCGGGCGAGTTGACCGTGCGGTTAGGGGCGCGCAGCAGTGAGCTTGCATCCGGAAGGTAGTGGCTTCGAACCCCACTGTCGACAGTCCTGAAGATGGTTTTCCGTGGTTTCCACATTTTCACAGCAGAAAATGCTGGGGCTGTACCTTAATTAAGGCCACGGCTGCTTCCTGCCCACTCCTAAGCCTTTTCTATCCGATCGTCGCCCTAAGACCTAACTATGTCGGTGCGACGTAAAGCAAATTGAAAAAAAAAATGCTTAAAGATGCTCGGTTTGCGAGATATGACTTGCTTACTGGGGTGTTCAATTTTTATTTTCTGTATTTCTTTTTATTAGTGATTTACGTTCTATTTATTTAACGTGCAACTTACTGTTTTTTTTCTAATTAGAACTAAGCTCTGTAAGATTCTATTGAAATAAATATGACAAATCTTCTGGTTTTTTTTCATGTCTGTTACGGTACCGAGTTCTTCCTTGTAATCTGGTTCCTGACAGAGTAATTTCTTTTTGTTTCAGGTCGAAAATGTGCGTATGCTGGATCGGTACAACACCCGGAAACCTTCCGTTGGGACACTCTACCTGACCACGACACATCTCATATTCGTTGACCCTGATGGCAAGAAAGAGACATGGGTATGTAACATTTACCTGCCAGATTATAATTTATTTCTTAATAATAATAATGTGTGCTTTTCACATTTTTTTCACGGTAATAATTGTTTCAATAAAACTAGCTTTGTAGTCTTTCATTGTATTAACTGAAGTCCAGCGAGTTGGCTGTGCAGTTACGGTAGCTGTAGCTGTAACCTTGCGTCCGGGGGATAGTGTGCAGCATTGAAGATGGTTTTACGTTGTATCTTAATGAAGACCACGGCCGCTTCCTTCCCTCTCGTAGACCTTTCATATCCCATAGACGCCGTAAGAGCTATCTGTGTTGTTGCGAAGTTAAGCAAATTGTAAAATCAGAAGCACATTCCCCATCAAACACTGTGTTGCAGTCCAGGTTCCGTTTTCCTATGCTGTTCTTGAGAGTCCATCCACCGTAATCTTGGTGTTCCTTGTCCTCTCTTCGCTGGCATTGTCTTTCCAGTGCTTGTCTTGACATTATTTCATCTGCTGGACATGTCCAAACCACCTTAATTTGTTCTGTTCCAGTTTGTCATTTAGTTTTTGCACATGCAGGAGTTTCATTTCATCTGCTTGTACTCTACTCTTACCTGAGTCATCGTCCAGGTTTCTGCTGCGTATGGCGTTATGGATAAGTAATGTCCCTTGCACATTACTTCTTTAGCCTCCATTGGTACGTCTTTATTCCACGTTAATCTCTATACCTGGTGGTAAAGGCACTTCCCAGCTGTATCCTTCTGCTATTTTCTATATACATCCTTCCATTTTCCGCCAGTTCACTTCCCAAGTATTTGAAGTGTTCAACTATTTCCAGTTCTTTGTCTCCAATTTCGATAGTTCGTTTTCATTGTGTTACTTCCTCTACTCATCAGTGTCTTGTTCTTCTCAACGTTCATCCTCAATCCCATTTGTTCAATCCTTCTATTCAGAACATTCAGCTGTTGTTGTACTTCCTCCCCAGATTACACAATCATCCGCAAACAGCGCACTGCCTTGTTTCAGCCCATTGTCGATTCCGAATCATTTTGTTCTGTCCATTATTGGGCGATTTGGCCGTGCGGTTAGGGGCGTGCAGCTCTGAGCTTGTATCCGGGAGATAGTGGGTTCGAACCCACTGACGACAGCCCTGAAGATGGTTTTCCGTGGTTTCCTATTTTCACATCGGCCAAATGTCGGAGTTCTACCTTAATTAAGGCCACGGCTGCTTCTTTCCACTCCTAGGCCTTTCCTATCCCATCGTCGCCATAAGATCTATCTGTGTCGGTGCGACGTAAAGCAACCAGCAAAAAAAAAAAAAAAAAAAAAAACCTTTGATTATTAACCTTTGACTCGAACGTTTCCGGACTACGGTTCCTTATCTCAAACTGATATATTTGCCATCCTCCATAATCCCTGAATGTTTATAACATCATCACCGATACACCCTGTATAGGTATTGATATATTCTGTAAAATCCTCTATAATATTTTCTTGAGATTTGAATACATTGTTTGTTACAGATACTACTTATGCACATAGCGAATGTTGAGAAGCTTCCATTAACTACTACTGGATCACCCTTGCAAATCCGCTGCAAAACATTCTTGTCCGTGACGTTCGTGCTGCCTCGAGAGAGAGATTGTCATGAGGTGTTCACTACCCTCCAACAGCTGGCTCAGCCAGGTAAGTCGTGCTCGTCCTCGACGAACCCCATTGAATGTCCGTAACTTGCTTTATCATAAGACTTAACAGTTGGTTTATATGTATAACAGCTGTGTACCATACTGCCTTCCTACTTTCTTCATCCGGCTGCTCATCGGCAAAATTCGTTCGGCGGTTCTTCACTGGATCAAATAAAAACTCAATAACTACTCTAATGAAATAAAAGCAGGACAGGAACTAAGATACCAATTTGTGAACGATAAATAAACATGTTACAGTTGGACAAATTTATTACGATAAAACTTAGAAATTCTCTCTTTAAGAATCATACAACATGATACCGAAATGATTACTGCAAAATGTATCAAATGATGAGTCTGTTCCCGACCCAAAATAAGGTCCAATACAAGTTTTCTGGTGACATGACGTACCTTATTTCTGTTGTGCTATTATGAACTTCTTAGTCTCAAGATATATGAAAACTTTCGCTCCTAAACGTTCATTAAACATGGACAAAGATTAGCAAGATTCGCGCTACAAACTCCCCTCAAAACTAGCGACACAAATGCATAAACACTCGTCCAGGACCGTAAAATATATCCCCCAAAATATTCATATACTCCAGTATTGGCACGATTTCCAGTATGCAAATGTATGAGTTCAGAAACTCGCATCCCTTCTGTAAGCATACGGGCGACACTACTATGACAACAATTATCAAAACAAAACAAAAACACACCAGAGATATATATACGTTAAACACTCCACCTATAAATACACAAAAGAAAAGGCACTTGTCTTGAGGAAGTTGGTAACATCGCGGTCATTCCGCCATCACTTTGGGAAAGGTCGTAGACCTCGGTGAGGCAACTGATCAGCAAGGCCGTCGGGTGTCAGTCACCATTTCAGAACACGGGCCTTTAACTGGCTGTAAATACAAAACAAATTCCAGACTCCAAAGAACGGCGAGGGTTCAAAGCAGCTGGCGCTCATAAGTCATCAAGTCTATGGTCCCCTACTTTCATTTCTTGAAACAAGAGCACTAATTTTATCTGGGCGCACCATCCCTTTCCTTCACTGGAGAAAACATCACCATCTCGGCAGTCATGGCTTCTCAAATAACTTTTAAAATATCATCACATTGATCTGGTACAATTACCCCAGACTCGCAAATCACATCAGATAGGCCACGACGTATACTCTAACATCGGACTATCTGGAATATATTCAATATTTATCTGTTTCGCATTCATTAGGCCCCTGTTCGAGCCTCCTGCGCAGCTTTGAATCAACTTGCCGGAATTTCCTTGAGAACTCTCACTAATCAGCGATTGTAACACCTTGTCCACAGCATTCTCTGGATCTCCGAAATCTCATGCATATCATTAATCTACCATGCACATCCTACTTTCTAGGTTGCTAGCCCTTTCAAGGATCTTCTCATGGTTCAAGAACTATTATGCCCTTTCGTCGTTAGCCTCTGGATGATCTTAGCTTTCAAACTACCGTAACTCCAGACGAGACAAGAATAACGTTATATAATATTGCAGTGAATCAAACCTCTGTAATGCATATCCCTTGTATAACCAACTACAACCCAAGCAAAGCAGCATACACTAAAATTACACATGCATTTGTCCTGAACCTATCTGAACGAACACATGGTTTGCCCTAGGTAGATAAATTATTTGTTTACATTTGAAATTCATAAACCGCGCTATTCCATCCCATGCTTATACCTGTTCAGACTTGTTCAGGTGTTGTCGCTCGGCTCCATCTTAAAGGACCACGGGTTGATTTAATGGCTCATAGCTACCTGCTGGTTCTGAGATGTATCCTCTTGATTTGGCAGCCTACAATGGTTTATGGTAGTCTCATTCACCGGGTCCTTCTGGATTACAGTAGGACGGTCTCCTTTCATTTACTGGATTGGCAGTCCTTCGTTCACCGGGTTCATCTTCGTCTTTCGTCGCTGCAATCAGCCTGGCTAGCGTGCTAGTGATCTCTGCAATTGGACACTGGTGTGGAGTTTAGCACTGAATAATATTAAAACATGTTCATTACTTCCGCCTTTATCTAGTTTTCCCTTTGCGCTTTTTGTGCTACTGCTCTATAGCACCCTTCGCTGTCTAGTCACACGCCCTATCCTGCCATTCAGCTTTGTAGTTTCAATTTTGACTCCAATTAAATACTGTTCTCTCCTGGTCAGTTCAGAGACGACCGTATTTATTCGAATAATCCCCGCACCCTAATTTTAGGAAGGCTCATTTTGAAAAAAATTAAATGAACTAAAATTCCTCCCATTGAAAGAGTGACATAGGTATAAACAAATATTTCATATCACTCCGCGAGGTCCACGTGGTCTTAACACAAATATGAACGTGTAAATTTACGGATATAGCTGCTTTGCCTGAACATATTTGAGAAATACACTATCGCTGCTATAAAATAATTTGCCATGAAAATTGTCAAGTGGGCCTAGGTATTTAATTGATCTGAACTTGCAGTGGACTCGATTCCCTGTAGATCGAAAGATTCGTTGCATCTTGCATCACTAGAATCCTCTCGTAAATTAATTACAAATTCGTTACACACTACGTCTAAAACACTTCTCACACGCGGTCTTTTCTTTACGTGGATATTTACACGACCGGTGGTGGATAATTCTTTTTCGTGCAATGTAAACAGTTGAAAGAGAGACACCGGCGAACTCGGATGTTAGTTTTGCGATATGGTAAATCCTCGTTGATTCAAAGTCGTTGGGACGCAGAAATCATACTTCGAATTATGTGATTTCGAATTAACCGCCAACTCGTACTTCAGAAATGCCAACTCTTGCCGCGTCAAAAAATATTCTGAGATTCCTTACTGCATGCAATTAACATTGATACACAGTTTAAACCTTCCAAATGCAATGGAAAAGAACTATTTACAAAATGTATCCAACACGGTGCATTTACAGTATTCAAATAATGCACTTGGATAACTCGCTGACAAACATAACCTCACGCAACGAAAGGAAAAAGAAAAAATATTCAAAGATGAGAAGTCTATGCTGGTTCCCCTGTGCAAGTTCTTACTGTACTGCATGCATTTTTAGATGCCTTTCATTTGCACGGGAAGTACCCTTAAAACATCGTAGCCACGAACCTACTACGCTGGCGAAGGAGGGGGAGAGGTGATATTCCCAGGTGGCGGGTAGGGGGGTCCTGACCTGCTTGCCGGCGGACTTGAGGGAAGTAAAATACCTCGCGGACCAAACACACAACCCCCTGTGGGTGGGGGATGCAGACGAAGAATACACACACGGTATCCCCTGCCTGTCGTAAGAGGCGACAAAAATGGGCGACCAAGGGATGATTGTCTTGCAACCATGAAACTAATTGTAATTAGTACCACCACGCCGAGAACATCATGGGTCGCTTTTACTTGCGCGTAGTACCACTATATTAGGTACCAAATAGGTTTGTGATTAGTAGCACTCAGGAGCACCGTGCGGTCGGCTTTTGCAGTACCTGTGATTAGTACCAGCATATGATCGGGACAATGGGATGATAGCTACCATGGTTATACCTTGCCTATGATTAGTACCCACTATATGAGGAACATCACGGAATAGTGCAGGTCCCTGTGGGTAGTACTTTTATGTGATGAACACCATAGGTTTGCGTTGCCTGTAAATGGCGCCGCAAAGTGAGAAAAACCATAGGTCTGTATTATACGTCGAATTTCATAACCTGTGAGTAGTACCATAATGTGTGAAATACCGCGAATCTCTGCTACTTTTGATTAGTACCGCAACATGACAAATACCATGGTTCTATTTTCCTAGCGATAAGTACCGTTATGAGGGAACAATAACTTGGATTTTGGACCCCCTTTAGACTGCAAGCATCATCGTTTCAGTGTTATGCTATAGCAGCAGTCCCTTGGTCAGTAATCCTATTGTTTTACGTCACTTTCTGTGAATATAAGGCATTGCGGGTCGCATCCACTGATTGTTTTAAATTCATGTCCATCCATTCATTCTTCGTCCTCACGTTTTGAATTCTGGTCAGTGGAGAATTTTGGATTTTTAATTTGTCATTCAATTTCGTGTCATTTCGTACCATTAGGGGCCGATGACCTCGATGTTAGGCCCCTTTAAACAACAAGCATCATCATCATCAAAACATCGTGGCTTATCGAACTTCCCTATGCCGAGGGGAGGAAGTCTTTCGCTTCCGTCCGCATTGCAACACAGTACAGTGACTTCATCTCCTTTTAAAAAATTTGGGCTAGGCATAAAAAACCAATGCAGTTTCATTGGCATGGACAATATTCTTCGTTGCGTACAAATTGATTATAATTATGAGCCACGCTTTTTCGCCAACTGTCGGCATCTTCAAAGAGAATAGCCAGTGTTCGCGGATTCTGCTTTTTCGCACACTGCCTGTTACGAGATACTGTGGCGTTCCTTAAAACAAAAGAATTACGATTTTATTCGAACTTAGCAGCTATGAAACAAACTGTCAACACACCAAAGTGAGTGAAAGTGCGGAAAGCTACCCCTGCACGTTCCAGAAGACGCATTATATCATGACATGGAGAAATTTTGAATTTAAATTACTGTGCAAAATATTATTTTAAAAATGTAAAGGCAATTTTAAATTAAGTCTGAATTGTTTTCTGTGTAAATATGACATATGGGGGCAGTTTTCTTCCATCTGCGGTTACACAAATCTGTAACTGTACACCTAATATCGAAAACTAGGTGAGGCAGGAGCGTGTTGCCAATATTGATGCAAATAAAACCCACACCCCAATTCCGTGCCTCAATTTTTTAAAAATATGCGGGGATTATTCGTGTAAATACGGTATATTGGATAATTGCCATTACTAGTACACTGCCGTGGTATGGTTCTACACTTCCATATTGTTCTATTGACTCGTACTAAGTCATACATACTACCTTCTTAGTCGAACTCTGGATCTGAATAGAATGCTCGTCTCCTTGTCCTTCTCTCTTTTTTCATATCCGTGGGATGATGCCTCACTAGGGGAATCACTAACAGAACCACGCCAACTCTTTGTGTTGAATGGGCTTTGGTTCCCATGGTATGTTATGTAATGAATAAATTTGAATATTGGACATAACTTAGTAGATATAATCAACAGCTCACGACCCTCTCTTACACTAAACCATTTTCAGTAATAAAATTTTAAAATATTAACATAAGACATAGTAATTCTACAACAGCTGAACACTAAGGACAGATATGATAAGATCAGGTTACAAATTAAGGCAGTAAGGATGATGGTGATGATGATAACTGAAGTGCATAATGGACAAAAGAAAACCCATTCACTCGTGTTGTGAGATTTTATGCAAAGAATTTCCATGAAGTGTTGAAAAAATTTGACGTTTCACTTCTTTATTTTGTGCTATGATGTATAATGAGCAAGTAGATAATTCAAGAGGTGAACTTCATCCTTTTTACCATAGTATTTTTCTTTTCTAGGAAATTTCCTGCAACTCCATTCTTCATGTACACTATGAATACCAGAAATTGCACAGGACATTGTCACTATTCTATTTTCATCTCAGTTCATAGGCCTCCAACATAGTTATGGAATACCATTGGTCAGTGAGATCATGAAGAAAAGCTTTGCAAAAATCGGAATAAAATGATTTGGGAATTCAAATTAAAATAATATTTGGATGAAATGAAATGTCGTATGGCTTTTAGTGCCGGGATATCCCAGGACGGGTTCGGCTCGCCAGGTGCAGATCTTTATATTTGACGCCTGTAGGCTACCTGCGCGTTGTGATGAGGATGAAATGGTGATGACGACAACATACACCCAACCCCCGTGCCGTAGGAATTAACCAATTAAGATTAAAATCCCCGACGCGGCCGGGAATCGAACCTGGGACCCTCTGAACTGAAGGCCAGTATGTTGACCGTTCAGCCAATGAGTCGGACAATATTCGGATAATAAAATGTATTTGTCGTCAAATATGGACATTGGGATTGAAGAGGATATATAAATTAGAATTAGAATATGTTCGTTGTATACAGGGTATAGTTTGATGTTTCCTGACAGCGATCAAGTTCTATGGATAAGAAATAAAAATTTAATTTAATTTATTTTAAACCAGTTTCAATGCGGACTCTGCCCATTTTTCTACATTGGCTTAACTTCCAACACTCGAGTCAAATGAATATGCTGCCGACACAGTACCTACAAAACCCCATTCATACCCGCACCATCAAACCACATTTGATGATTGTTTCACAGTTGAATTCAGTAAACATTTACCCCAACTTTCCACCCTCTTAGTGTACCGTTACATATTCGCAAGTCGGACATCAACTGGTATACTCAGGTCTAGGGAAGAACCCTGTCATAACTTTCAATAATTGCTCCTTCCTTCCTTCCTTCCTTCCTTCCTTTAATCACAACAGTGTCTATTTGTCAACAATGACCCCTACCATTCTTACTATCTCCTCCACTGATGAAGGCCGCAGCCAGAAATTTTGGACCCGTGTTTATATTTTGTGTGTACTCTATCCATGTGTGCTTGCACAGTAAGTCGCTGTCCTGTAATTATTGTGACTCTGTCCGCCATATAATTTTACAAGGTTTATTCCACCTACTCAATACTGTACAATAATTGCAATGTCTATAAATACATTACAATATGTTAACAAGGGACTAGTTTCGACCCTATGTGGGTCACCATCAGCCTAAATAAGATACACTTTGATTTGCTGATGTCCTAAAACAAAACTACATTGGAAAATAAGAATTAAGAGTGAACTGTATATATGGTGCAGTAATATATATATGAAATGGTGGAGTGGATGAAATGTTGATATATATAAAATTATGTTGTACTGATCAATGACAATAAAATTTTCAGTTTTCATAGTTACAATTAGACTGTAAGAATAATATCACTACAATTTTTTTACAATGATGATTAAAATATTGCCTATTTTTAGTGAATACTCTAAAACTGCACATTAAAAGTATAAGATGCCGGTCTGAATACAAAGTCCAGATGCTTCTATTGAGTTCTATATTTTGACTGCATCCTGAGGAGGAGGAGGAGGAGGAGGAGGAGGAGGAGGAGGAGGAGGAGGAGGTGGTGTTGTTGTACACTATTGTGATAACATGACTGTATTATTTATGAAATTAATAGCTAATTTCTGTGATCATTCATGATGACAATTTTGGTATATACAGTACAAAGCTTGAATAGAGGCTGAACTTCAACATATCATCAGTAGAGCCCGGATTATATGTAATTACTAATTACATATTCTGTTCCCATATATGTGGCTAAAAGAAAAACTAAAATGTGAGTGAATCACACTAAAAGGACCATTATTTCAGGAGTTTAAAGTTACATATTTTTACATATTTCAATGCATAATACATATTTTGATAAATATTACATATTTTAAATATTTTGAAGCATATAGTGCATTTAAAGGAAACACAATTATTTTTTTCACTAATTTTACATCGATTTAAGTTTTTAAAGTAAACAGTTGAAAATAGTTTAAACATCTCTAACATCCAAAAATAATTTAATAATTTAAAGTGGAGTATTCTGTCAAAGAATCTCATCCCTTAGCTATGTTGACGGTGCAAGTCTAGGGTATTTCGATCTGTGTCTATCAATCTTCCCGTGCACAAACTTTGTCACATTGTACTTTTCTCAGATTTAGTAACTCTTCTTTTGTGATTCCTTTGCCAGTCCTTGGTTTAATGCCATATGTCAAAAGAGCCTTTTCTCTTTCGTTCTTTCTTTTCTTCTTCTTTTGGTTATTCTATTCACTTCCATGAAGGGATACATACAGTCCACACAAAAGTCTCCTGGAACATTTTTCTAATAAGCATATTTGTGTTTGATGAGATCAAATTTCTTCTCTCTTAATAAGGACCTTCTTTGCTTGAACAAGTCTACAATTAAATTTTTTCTTTTCCGGGCAATTTGAAATACATGCCAGTAACTTCATGTGAAGTTAAAGGTCTATTTCTATACATAAGAACATCCTAACAGGCAGAAGGCTGGATGACTGCAGAAAATTTGGAAAACTATTCAGTTATTAATGTGCCTCCAAATGAAATTTAGAGGTTGAATAACATCTGCACTTTTAACTCTGTTTCGTTTTGTTTCCTTTGCTGTGTACAAGAATACAAGTAAAGCTTAGATATTGTTACATATTTTTTATTTATTACATATTTAACTACATATTTTGTTAATTTTAGATATTTTGTTAATTTTAGCTACATACTTATGTGCATATTTCTCATTTTAATATTACATATAATTTGGGCTCTAATCTTAAGATACCGGTAGCACTTTGAGTAACAATGCTGAACTTCAACTATTACCTAAAAGATACTGATGGGAGTCACTGTCCTGCTGAATAAATTTCAAATGAGTCCGTGCATCTTGTGATGCAGTGACGTATCGATAAGATTGTATGAGTTTTTGACACCATGTTCCAAGAGAGGTGGTGAGATGTACAGAGACCTGAGAAAAATGTGTTATTGGGATTTCACTGTATTTCCAGCCATAGGAAATGTTTTCTCTTTTGTTGTACTGTAGTTTATTGTTATTTACATTTTTGTTTGATAAAATACTGATCTGTATTGCAGCATCTATTGAGGACTTATACTGCTTCCATTACACATCCAGTACTGAGGATATTCCCAAACCAGCTGGTTGGAACTTTTTTGACTTGCAGTCAGAATTCCAGCGCATGAGAGTTCCCAACGACCAGTGGAGCCTTACGCTGCTTAATAAGGATTATGAGGTATTGCCTTTCACATTTTACATTCTTGAGCACTGGTATATTAAGTACACTATACCTTACTTGTGTTGTATTACTGTTACATGCTTTAGAAACCTACTTATTTATTTAACATCATGTAGATATTCAGTTAGTGGTATTATTATTCATAAAGAAACTTGACTTTACTCATAGATGGAGAGATCCTGTCTATCTGAAAATGTGGGAATTTTCCTTGTCCCATCTGTATTCTTCTCTTGTTTCTATTGCTCCCTCTTAGCACACTCACCTGTCATTGTATCATCCTAGTATAGGCATGTTCCCTTACCCCCTGTGGTATCCCCTGCCCATCGTAAGAGGTGACTAAAAGGAGCCCCAGGGGCTCTATACTTGGGAGCATGGGTTGGCAACCACAGGACCGTCAGCTGAATAGTAGCATTGCATCCACTCACTTGTGCCAGGCTTCTTACTTTCATCTATTCATCTATCCTGTCCAACCTCCCTTGGTCAACTCTTGTGTTTTTTTTTCCGACCCTGACTGTATTGGAACATTCAAGGCCTCCGGAGTCTTTCATTTTCACGCCCTTCGTGGCCCTCGCCTTTCTTTGTCTGCTACTTCATTATTTGGAAGTGTCAGATCCTTTCCTTTTCTTCTCTCTCTGATCTCATGGGTGGGGACACAAATGCAAAAATACACCCACGCTATCCCGTACCTGTCATAAGAGGTGACTAAAAAGGATGACTAAGGGATGAATGAATTAGAACCATGACACTACTTGTGATTAGTACTATCATGTGATGAACAGCATGGGTGGACTTCACTTGCGAGTAGTACCGCTATGTTAGGTACACAATAAGTTTGTGGTTAGAACCAACATGGGTGGATCACTATTGGTTTACAGTACCCGTAATTAGTACCACTATATGTGGAACACCACGGGCTTACATTGCCTGTGATTAGTACCATTGTGAGAAACACCACAGGTTTGCGTTGCCTATGAGTGACACCATTATGTCAGAAATGCAGTAGGTCTCCGTTACCTGTGAGTAGTACCACAAGGTATGGACACCGTGTGTCTACGTTACTTGTGATTAGTACCGCTATATGAGAAATACCATGGTTCTTCTTCACTTGTGATAAATACCATTATGAGGGGGCCGTTGAACTGGATTTCGGACCCCTTTAGACAACAAGCATAATCGATTCAGGATTGTGCTTTGAAAGCAGCTCCGTGGTCAGTATATACCATTGTTTTAAGATAGTTCTGGGAAAGTGGGGCATTGCGGGTCAGATCCACTGATTGTTTTAAGTTCTTAATCATTGTTCATCGTCTTTATGAATTCTAGTTAGTGGATTAATTTTGGAATTATTTTTAACTTTAACTATTGTGAGCTGGATCTGCTGATCATTTTAAATTCATATTCATCCACTTTTTCTTCATAATCAAGTTTTGAATTCTTGTCAGTGGATGAATTCTGAAATTTTTAATTGTTTTGACATTTCGGCTCATTTTGTACCATTAGGGGCCGATGACATTGATGTTACGCCACTTTAAACAACAAGCATCATCATCATCGTCATCATAATCCCTCTTTCCTATATAGGACTTGTCGTTTGTTTGTTTCTTTCTTTCTCTTAGTAACAATGATAGGAAAGTGAGGCAAGAGGAACAAAGACAAGAATGGAAACACAATAGGAGAGAGACAATTTCCACATCTTCATAGTGTGTGATTACCATTTGATGGCACAAACAGGTGCGATGTGCCAGGAGCTTGGAAAGGAAAGGAGGGGAAGGAAGGTTGAAGGGTGATTACTCCTATGCTAATGGGAGCAAAATGTAGTCACCAGCTGGTCTGCTGACAACAGGAGAGGCATGAATAAAGGCATTCAATTACCAGAGGTCGATGTAAACACTTTCATAGCAACTATCAAAGTGAACCTTCATCCCCTCTCACTTGCTCTGCAGCACATGGACTCGTCCTCATAAAAAACTCATTTAGTATGCAGCTAGAGTTTGTGAAATCGGACAGTAATCGCACTCTACCTAATGTGACCATATGCCCCTTTTTCATCCTCTTGTATCTTGCAAAGGAAAATGTTTCATTCCAAGGATTTGATGTTAGAAATTTTTACACAAAAGTTGTGTAATTTTGGAAATTCTAGCAAATGTAGTCTTCTGGTTTTCCTCCTCTAATTATTGGTAAGAGGCAGTAAAATCAATTGTTGGTTAAGTGTCCAATACAATTTCAAAATTTGAGACTGTTTGGAATTTCATAAATATTTTGATAGGTTACAAAAAGTTCCATGAAGCAATGGTATTGAAAAGAACTTGCAGATTGTAATGATGAAAAGTGCCATAGTGAAAGTAATGTCACTATTAATGATTTCTTCTTAACGTCACTTGAAAATGAAGTAAATAGTCATATATTGTGTTTTTCTGTAAACCATTGTATTATGTATGTTTTAAACATCAATAATATGACCAAAAACCACTTCCTGGGCAACTGGAGTGGGATATTGATGATGATATTGATGATGATGACCAAACACTATATTGTACACATATTACCCATGGGAAGTTGATTTGTGAGCTTCACTACTTTTAAAAACACCACTCAAAACTTATTTGTCTACTAATATCATTCTACGCCATCTCTCCACTGACAGCTCGGAGTATACCACTTAGTCTGCTTTCTCTCAAGTCTTCCCAGCCCAAAGTTTGGAACATTTTTGTTGCACTACACTTTTGTCGGAAATCACCCAGAACAAATCAAGCTGCTTTTCTTTGGAATTTTTTTCCTTCCCAGTTCTCATATCAAGTAGTCCTGGTGAGGATCCCATACACTGGAACCGTACTCGAGTTGGTGTCTTACCAGTGACTTACATGCCCTCTCCTTTACATGCTTACTCATCTTCATAATAATAATAATAATCATCATCATCATCATCATCACCTTCCCTTATCCAGCTCCTGCTGGGTCGGGGTATTTATGGCACTTCTACATCTTCCTCTTTCCTTCCACCATTTCTCTTCCATGATCTTGTCCCAGTCTAAATTTCGTCTTCACTGATTCAATTCTCCTTGTTCTAGGTCTTCCTCTTGCTTTCTTGCCCTTGCACTTTGCCTCCAGCATCTGTCTTGGAATCCCATCCTCTTTACACATCCGAACCACCTTTGTTTATTCTTTTCAATTCTCTCGTTTAGCTTTCCTATCCCAACTCCCTTCCTAACATCTTCATTTTTCACTCTGTCTTTTCTTGTCTTTCCTATCATACTTCTTAGGAATTCCATCTCACTGGCTTGAATTCTACTCTCTTGCCTGCTAGTCAAAGTCCACGTCTCAGCTGCATAAGTCAGTATGGGTACATTGTGTACATTATCTCTTTACTTTTCCTTGATAATTCTTTGCTCCAAACAAGTTTTCTTACTCTGGTAGACTGCATTGCCCTACTGTATCCTCCTGCTAATCTCCATGTCCACCCTAGAATTTTGCATTAATTCACTTCCTAGGTATTTAAAGCTGTCCACAATCTCCAGACTCTGACTTCCAATTTTCACAGTGCCCTTTCCTTTTTTTTCCCCTCTGACATCACCAGTCTTGCTTTTATCCGTACTGATTTTCATGCCTTACTTCTCAATTTTTTCGTTCAGTACATCTAGTTGTTGTTGCACTTCTTTGCTGTTCTTTCCCCAGAGCACATCATCATCTGCAAATAGCAGTATCTTCATCTCTTTATCTCCATAGGCTTCCTTTGTTTCCTTTACAATTTCGTCCAGGACCATAATAAACAAAAGAGGTGACTGTCTTAGTAGTCCGACCATTCTGTCTTTCCAACTGGCGTCAGTACCCTGCTAACACAGTTGTTGTACATTGCTTGCACCAATTCTAACATTTCTCTTCACAGTCTCTTTTTAACCAAGGTTTCCCAAAACTTCTCTGTGGAGATGCTCTCAAATGCCTTTTCTATATCTATGAAAGCCATGACCAAATCCTTTCCATATTCCCAGTTCTTTTCGATCAGCTGTCTCACGCTAAAAATTGGGTCCAGTTGTGAGGTTCGATTAGTGATAAAACATTAATATGTAGGGTGGGATGACATGGAAAACCATTTTAACACTTCGAGGTGCCAGGTTAGAATACATTTACATACCACATAACCCAGTGTGGAGTTGCAAATCAAATACATAAAAATCACTGTACCGCTATAACGTGAGGCACCAAATAAGAGAAATTAGATATAATGGCACAGTGGTACTCTAGTCTCAATAAGGTACCGGGTGACAGGCAGTTAACAATTCAATAACGGTAAGTAACTCAGTGCACAGAAAACCCAAAATAAATTGCCACATAGAGTCACCACACAGAAGCAGTAAATGGAATAAGTTAATACAAGTAAAAAAGCAAGACAACTTACCTCAAAGCTGTAAATGTGGAAGGTGCCTTTACAATGGATCATTACAATCATGCCTCTTTCTTTAAAATGAATATAGTAAGCTTAATCATGAAGGGATAGACTTAGGTTTTTTGAAATAGTTGAATTTAATAACAACGCAATGTGAACATTACACCAAGTTAATTAAATGAATTCTCAAGCACAAATAGAGAGAAATGAATTCGATCCTTAGCACGGTGTTAATACAGAACAGGGTGCATAAATTAACATAAATTAACAGGGACAGGGTATCAAGCAAAATCCAAAATACATAAATCATATGGTAACCCTCAATCATATGGTAACAAGGTGCGGAACTGGCTCAATACCAAGTTAATTAACATGAAGAAACGGCTTAATCCAATTTTTAGGGATTAAATCGCAGGAAATAGTTCATAAATGATACCACAAAAGCAGTGAAGTGGTGAAATAAGGTAATTCAGTAAATATCATCAGCAACACATCAAGAGCATTACAGGATAAGCAGAAGTTACTGCTTAATTCAATTATTCATGGATTAGATCACAGGGGAATAGATTCTGAATGACACCACAAATGCAGTGAAGTGGTGAAATAAGGTAATTCAGTAAATATCAACAGCAACTCTTCAAGGGCATTTCAGGTTAACCAGAAGATACTATGTAATTCAATTATTCACGGATTAAATCACTGGGGGAATAAAACCAGATCACACAATAAATAATCAGACAGCGTGGTGAAATTAAGGTAATATCGGTAATAATCACCACCAAAATTCCAAGACAAGGTCCAGTCAACTAATTCCCAATGTTATCCCAACCAATCTCAATCCAACTCCCCAGTAAAAACGCAAAAAACCAAAACAATATCTATGACAATAAATGTCACCAAGACGACCACCAAATAAAATTAATATCAGACAGTCAACAAGTGACAAAACACCGTTGAACGGATTGGTATTCATTTTTCTCAGCTCCTTTTAAAAAACAATTAAATAACAATTTACCACCCAGAGTGGTTTGTGATAAAGGTTAACCTTACAGAACGGTTAGGCATATTTAGGTTATCACCAAGGTTTAAAATGGAAATTAAGAAAAAATCATAACTTTCGATCAGGATGATATTACACCCCTTATCTGACTCATAGGGTACATTATAATTAATGCCGATGTGGAATTACAATCTTTAAAAAACAAGTTTGATAGCCTCCATAACGGAAGGTCTAAATTAACATAACTGACCATCAGAAAAACTAAAATCAGAAACCAGAAGAAAATGTGTTTTAGGAAAGGGGCCATTTATGAACTAATGATCAAATGAGTTCCTGGTACTAACGAAAATGCCAGGTCAGGAAGAGAATCCAGAACGGAGATAATAATACCACAAGCTCAACTTACGTTAACAGATACTAGGTATAACTAAAATAAAACAAAACTCGCGAAAATTCCCACCCAATAGGGGTGGAAACCAGGGTAAACCCAGGAAAAATACAAGACCTTACATGACATGACTGTCTGGTACAGAGACAGGAGTAAAACTGAAAAGATGGCTTCCCCAACACAGGTCAAGGCCCCGGCGTTCTTGCTAGTAATAGGAAGCGAGGGGTGGGGGAAACACACACAATGAGTGCAGCATAATACAGAAGTACACAGACAATGATATGTATACCTCTGCTGACATCTTAAGGAGGACATGGTTTGAGGAAATTCTAACTTAAGGTATCAACCTTACACAGTGTAGATCTTCCACTCCTAAAGCCGTATTGTTCCTCTTATAACTCTCCTTCAATCTTTCTTCTCATTCTTCTTTCTAATATCCTTTCCAGTATTTACTACAACCCTTTAATACCCTCGTAACTATGTGCAGAGATCTGTACTCTTCATTTACAGTCCGATTTATGTGATTACACCAATGAAGATCCTTCCCGTAAGGAACATTCACTCCATCATGCAGTAATTAAAACTGAGGACTTTTCCTATTATTGAAACTCACAACTGAACTTTTGACCCTGTTTATCATCATACCATTGCCTGTTGTCCATCTCACAACATTGTCAAGATCTTTTTGCAGTTGCTCACAATCTTATAACTTATTTGTTACTCTGTACAGAATAACATCATCTACAAAAAGCCTTATCTCTGGTTCCAGTTCTTCATATCATTTTTATACACTGTGTAAGAAAACATGAAGGCCCAGTACTACTGCCTTCAGGATTTGCTTTATTAATCTTTACAGGATCAGATAAAGCTTCACCTACTCTAATTCTCTGAGTTCTGTTTCCTAGAAATATAGCTACCTATTCAGCCATTCTTTTGTGTAGTCCAGTTGTACTTATTTTCGCCAGTAGTCTCCCGTGATTTACCCTATTGAATATCTTAGATAGGTCAGTTGCGATACAGTCCATTTGCCCTCCTGAATCGGATACCTGCTATATCTTGCTGGAATCATACAAGTTGAGCTTCTGCCTTCTATTGAACTAGTTATTTATTATCTCAGATTGTCACTAATTTAGTTTCTGATGCACAAGTCACAATAGGGAAGATTAGATTAACAGGAGCATGAGTTTCATCTTGTTAGTGATAAAGAGGTGTCCTTGTACTAATTGGGCAGAAACAAGAATGTATCACTTCACTTACGGCAAATTTATTACAGACAATAAATCTTAACTTGCATCACATTATATGCTAAGGTTTGTGCAGATAATCTTTAACATGTTGGTTTTTGGTGTTCCAGCTGTGTGACACGTACCCACGATATTTGTACGTGCCATCTTCTGCATCAACAACTACGCTGGTGGGCAGTTCTCGATTTAGAAGTAAAGGAAGGTTACCGGTGCTCGCATATCTTCATAGGAATAAAGTAAGAATTAAACAGCAACTATAGATGTAATGGATAATGTTAATGCAATAAGACTGTATAATAACAATGAGACAGTTCTATTTATGTAGTTTCTGAAAGGGAATGTGTATCAATGTGTGTTCCACGTTTAACACATTGAAGACTGTGGACTGAGCATTTTAGCGTGTTTTCACATTTTTATACAAAAATAACTGATAACCTTATTTACGATCACAAAACTATTTTGGATTCAGCGACGTTTGAGCTATGCATACCTTCCTTGTTTTTCAAAATTGGAGCAAAACCATGAGATCATGCGGCTATGAAGCTCCCTCGGTTGAACCAACTTAGTATCATCATAGAATTAGGTTCCAATGATGTGGTGCTACCTGGTATTTTTTTAATGAACTGCAAGCAGTGCGGAATGTGTTCCAGCATTCTGCTAACGTTTGTAGTACATTGAAGCGGATATATAAGCAGTAGAACTCGGTGACGTATGGCGTACGTCCCTTGTCCTCCACGGAACATTACCATCAACGTGCGTCGCACATCTTCAAAGTGTTAATGGAGCTCTGTTGCCCAGAACTGGCAAGAGAGCATTCATTTATTGCAATCCATTTATTTGATACATGCAGTACATTATCTTTCTTACAACTATTTATCTCTTGCTACATTAAAATTATATTTAAACCTACTAGTAATTACATCCATTCCACGTATTATCACCCCCTTTTGTTTTCTTTTTGTTCTAGATATAATACAACATTACATATTCATATTACCCTTCATTATTTTCATTAGTGCTTGTTTTACTTTTCTTATTTTCTTTGGCCACCACCACCATCATCGTCATCATCATCATGATCATCTGCAGTTTCCAGCTGTTGGCCAGGTCTGCGTGGAATGTAAGCCTCTCCACCTCCTCTTGTCTTCCCACCATTTCTCCCTTTTTACCCGTGCCCAGTCCTCTCCTCTTCTCCACCTATCTCTTGGTCTTCCTCTTGCTCGTTTTCCTGTTATCTCTATTTCATGCATCTTCCTCCTCTATGATACTTCCCAGGTACTTGAAACTCTCTACCTTCTTACCTGTTCCCCTCCAAGCGTTATCCCTCTCGCAGATCTCTCCTTCTTTCTAGTTGTGATCACTGTCTCACTCTTTTTGGCATTAAATTTCATTCCATATTGTTCTACCTCATCTTTCCAAGCATCTAACTGTTCGTGGATATCCTCTTCCTTTTTTCCCTAGACTAACGAGTCATCTGCAGACATCACTTTAATTTTTCCTTCCCCAATTTTCCTTGCCACTTTTGTCATCAGCTCGTCCATTACTACAATGAAGAGCAAAGGTGACAGAGCCCTTCCTTGTCTTAATCCACTTTTTTTGCTCAAACCAGTCTTGTTCTCCCTCCTCCTACATTCACACAGTCGACACTCCCATAATACATCTCCCCCACTCTTTCTATTGGCTGCTTCTCGACACCTTTTATCTGAAAGGCTTCCCATATCTTGTTTCTGCACACATGATCATATGCTTTCTGAAAGTCCAAGAAGGCCATCAATGGAACTTTACCCCACTCATAATGATGCTTTTGTCACTCTCTTGCTGTGAATATAAGGTCTACTGTGGACCTTTCTGATCTGTAGCCATACTGCTTCACTTCTCTTGCACCACCCTCTTTCTGATTCTATTCTCCAGAATCTTCTCAAACACCTTTGCACAGTGACATATCATTGTGATTCCCCTATAGTTCTTAAAATCTCTCCTATTCCCCTTCTTGAAGATGGGTATGATTATCCCCTTCTTCTGGACTTCAGGGGTCTTCTTTTCCTTCCATACTACTTTCAGCATGCGATAAAGCCACTCTTTCCCTACCTCTGCTGCTGCCTTCACCATCTCAATACTCACTTCATTTAAACCTGAGGCTTAGATGGTGGATATCAGCCCACCTTCAAGAAAATAAGGAACAGTAAGCCTTTGGCCACATACGGGTTTTAAATACAAAAGAATGTTGCTGTTCTTCCCAGTGTAGAGAGAGAAAATCCATAAGGTATAGCTGCCCTAGAACAAGAGATACTGTATGGTAATAGTATCAAATTGATAGTAATGTAATTAATGCCATTCCAGTTTTCACACTATTTGTCTTCGGGTAAAAAGAAGAGGAGCTTATTTAATTATTTAACAATTGTGTAGATTTCTTTCTCTCTTATTTTATTTTGTTTTATATTTCCTATATAGATATTTTACTCTTATTGAATCCCCTCCCTACAAACTCTTAAACCAAGAGAGTTAGCTGTATGGTTAAGGGCGTGTAGCTGTGAGTTTGCAGTTGGAAGATAGTGGATTCAAACCCCACTGTCGGAAGCCCTAAAGATGGTTTTCTGTGGTTTCCCATTTTCACACCAGGAAAATGCTGGGGCTGTACCTTAAGGCCACGGCCTTCACACTCCTAGCCCTTTACTATCCCATCATCGTGTTCATGAGAGCTATTTATGTCAGTGCAATGTAAAAACAACAACAACAACAGCTCTCAATAGATGTGCCTGTTCCATTATTTCTCCCTCTGACCCTTATTCTTATATAACCACATCAGCCACCATAGCATACCTCTTATTTCTCTGTTTGGAAGCTGTTCTTTCTATCTTGACATTTTTGGATCATTTTACAAAATTCTGATTATGTTCTTTTAGTCCTACATTCCGCTATCAGTGTTCTCCCCAGAAATGTTCGTCAGCCAGGTGGCGGGAATGAGTAACCGGGCAGGGAATACTACATAGAAAATGAATGATAAAATTTCATTGCATTCCCCTCTGAACATTAACAATAACATCAGACGGGTAAACATTAACTGCAAAATTGAACTATTTTAGTGTTATTTTCACAAACAAGACATAAGAGTCGAAATCGACTTTCAACCCATTAAGTCGTGTTATGTACATTTAGTACGTGTTGAACAAAAATGGCCAACCAGACACCAGTGGGATCCGAACCCACAAACTCCCGATTTTGCGTCGGTTGCTCTACCAATTGAGCTATAGTGGCCTAGTTCATCTTTGTTCTGTTGGAAAGGATCTTAGCTACAGGTCTGGCATGCGAAATCGGGATGTTGTGGGTTCGGATCCCACTGGTGTCCGGTTGGCCATTTTTGTTCTGTACTTAATATCTCTTCAACACGTACTATGAGTACGTAGCACGACCTAGTAGGTTGAAAGTTGATTTTGATTACAGCGCAGTCGTGAAAATTTAATATTCAAGACATAAGAGTATTTTGAACCTCTAGTGTTCTACTGCTTGTAGGGCTTACCACTCGGTCACTGTGGAGTACCATATGGGTTTGTAACTTCATACAGAATAGAGCTCGCATCTGATTCCATGCTAATTCAGACATCGCTCGCGCACATTATGTGATAGTCAAGCTAAACATTTAATCTCCGATGTAATTGATGCAATTATGATGACAATAATGAAGATTTATCATTTACATAACCAATTTTTCAGTATTTACATTTTAATTTGGAGCACCCAGTACCTCAAATATGTATTAATATTATGTAACTGGCACGAATCTTAGCTTACGTTAGCCGGGCAGTCTGTAAAATCAGCAGGGCGATGCACCAATTAAAAAGGTCCTAGGGAGAATACTGGCCATAATCATCTCCTCAAAATCTTTCACTCTACTTGTTACTTTCATGCACAATTTCTTACGTTTGTTCTGAATCTCTTTATCCCAGTATTCTCCCATTCTTATTCTGTCAAGCATCTTTGTAATGTTCATTAGCTAGTAATCATCATTTAAATGTTTCATCTGGTATTGGTATTGCTAAGCTCTATGTAATCCCCTATCCTACTACCCCTTTGTTTCCCCATAACTACAGCACCCTACTCTAAAAAATGCTGGGCAACAAATCATCTTCTCCACTCTTCCCTTTCTTCGATTAATTGCTCATTCCAGAGTAGGATTTTGCATTCACATCAGTGATTTGGTTAATGAATGGCAATCTTTGACTGCTTCCTCCTCCTTTTCCTCTTTTCCCTCTGAAATATTAATCATTGGGCTTGTACAAGTGTTCAATAAACCAATCTCTTCATTTTTATAACTTCTTCCAAAGACTTATAATTTCTCCAAATCTGTTTAGCACATCCCCAAAAAAATTCATTTCTGACATCTAAGGTATGTACTTCCGTTCATTTCTAACACCACAGATCAAATGCCTGTAACATTCTCTCTTCAGTTTTACTTATGATTCATAATTATAACGAGCAAAATTCAGGTACAATTTTTTATCTTATTTTTTGGCTGCTTTGTTTGGTGGTTAGAATGTGTTTTTTAAATTTTTGTTATATGCTACCTTGCCCTAGCTAGTTATGCTCTTTCTATACATAATATAAATCAGTGTAATGAAAATGGGAGCACATCTATTATCTGATTTTCAGTATTTGGAAGAATAACTAAGAAAGGTGTTGCTGTAGTCTGTGCCAAATGAGAAGCTATCTCCGTTGTTTTTATGAAATAGAAGTATTTTGACCTGACGCAAGTAATATTTAAAGAGCTGAGAGCCTCTGAGACTCCCCAGTTAGCTGTCCCTGTTGACAGGCAGAGGATACTGTGGGTGTATTCTACCACTCCCATCCATGGGGGGAATTCCAGTGATACGAAATTATTTGCAGGTCCATGGAGCCAAGCTCTGCATTTGGAAGGAGAGTGGGTTCAAATCCCACTGTCAAATGTCCCTGAGAATGGCTTTCTGTGGTTTCCCATTTACTCATCCAAGTGAATGCCAGGACAGTTCCTATTCATAGGCCACTGCAGATTACTTCCACCTCCTAACCCAATTTCATTCACCAGTTAATATGCTGTATGAACATTGCCAGAGTTGTCCAAATAGGCAATGGATATTCAGAGTGGTTTGAGACTAGGGAAGGCGTACAGCAAGGCAGTACACTATTGCCACTTTTATTTATCACTGTAATGGATGAAATGATGAAAAGAGACTCTACAACAAATCTGTACTAACATCACTCTAGACCTTGGTGGTGTAGATAGTAACAACAGATAGCTGATCATCTTCAGAAATCATTAGTAGAGTACAAAATGAAGCACAGTTTCATCATCTTGTGAGAAAACTTACTAGGGATAAGCAAGTCCCATTAAGATCAAAACCAGGCGAATTGGCCATGTGGTTAGGAGCGCACAGCTGTGAGGTCGCATTCGGGAGATAGTGGGTTCAAACCCCACTGTCAGCAGCCCTGAAGATGATTCTCCGTGGTTTCCCATTTTCACACCAGGAAAATGCTGGGGCTGTACCTTAATTATGGCCATGGCCACTTCCTTCCCATTCCTAGGCCTTTCCTGTCCCATCGTCACCATAAGACCTATCTGTTTTGGTGCGACGTAAAGCAACTAGCAAAAAAAAAAATTAAGATCAAAATTAATACGCTACAGAAGCTTCTTTGTACCAGTGTCCGGCACCATGGCTAAATGGTTAGCATGCTGGCCTTTGGTCACAGGGGCCCCGGGTTTGATTCCCAGCAGGGTCAGGAATTTTAACAATCATTGATTAATTTTGCTGGCACGGGGGCTAGGCATATGTGTAGTCTTCATCATTTCATCCTCATCATGACATGCAGGTCGCCTACGGGTGTCAAATAAAATCACCTGCACTGGCGAGCCAAACATGTCCTTGGACACTCCTGCCACTAAAAGCCATATGCCATTTCCTTTTTTGTATCAGTTACCACATAGTCTAGAAACCTGCATCCAAACAAACAGAAATATCAACAAACTACAAGCAGTGAAAATGAAGTTCTTGAAAACTATGATTCAGAAAACAAGGAGGGACAAAATAAGAAATGTGATATACCATCTTGTTTAAGTGAAAAATCCTCTTAGTGAGGTCTGTGCCGAAGCCAAGCTGAAATGGTGTGGTCATCTCAAAAGAATGGACCCGTAAAGTACAGCTGGAGTGTGATTTGTGAAGGAACTCAAAGGCAGATCAGGAGGTCGGCTAAGGAAGAGATCGATTGATCATGTGAGAAGTGATTTAGCTGGATCAGGTTCGGATTTGCAGCAGGTTATGGAAGAAGACACCTACATGGACAAACGTAAGTGGAGAGTGCTCATTCACTGCACCCAGAAATCTGGAGCTGGTTGAAGAAGGAAAAGATGATGATTCATTTCATCTTTGTTAGCTCCTCAGCTGAGATTTGTGTCAGGAAGGGCATCCATCCATATAAATATGACATATAGTTTCACCTCACCTCACCCCCAATTCTGTATGAGGAAAACTGGACTAAAGGGTAGACGTGTATGCATACAACTCATATTTAACACAGAGTGGGTGGGATAACACAACAACATATAACCACTTGGTTGGACAGTTCTGAGTAGCCTCTCAAGGTCAAACTGCTTCCCATTTGGCACAGACTACAGTGCTGCATTTACTGTAGGTCTGTGTATTTTTATCTCATCATTTGCATTACAAATCTATTTTGACAATTGTAACCACTTCATCATGTATGGTATTTATAGAAAGTGCTTTATGATTTGCAGGCTGTGATATGTCGATGCAGCCAGCCGCTCTCTGGGTTCAGTGCCCGATGCCTTGAAGATGAGCAGTTACTGAATTGTATTTTGCGGACCAATCCCAACTCTAGTTATATGTATGTGGTGGATACTAGACCACGGGTAAGTCTATAATAGCTGTGGATATAGTATAAACATTTATTTTAGCTGCGTTTCATCATACTGAAGAATATGAATGTCACTCAAATGCTAAATTTCCCAGTATCTGGCCAAATGTCCATCATGTCTGCTCTTTGGTTCATGATGTAACCGATTCAGCTTGATTACAGAAATAAAATAATAAATTAATGAAATTTAAACACAGTAAAAGAAAATTTAAGGTTCAACAAAAGCATTGCACCACAAAACGTAAACAACAGGATGTGGAAAGTGGCATGGAACCCTGAGAGATAATAGAACGTAGCCTTTTGCAAAGAAAGAAAATGTAGAGGATAATTGTCCTTGAATTACACAAATTTATTTCAAGAAAAAGGAAACAAATCAAAACTCACAATAGAAAGAACAAATCAAAAACTCAAAAGATATTTACAAAGGTAAATTATTTAAGTGTTAACCGCACCTCATGCAAAGATCACTTAACCTTGTGGAGAACTGATGTCGGGAAGAACAAGTATCAGTCAACCCGAACAAGATAACTTTGGTCCCTTTTACAAGAAGGAGAAAATTAGTGGGAAAGAGATCGCTGAAGCTCTTTGGGCAAGATATATATGAAAGAACAGGCACTGTACCTAGGTGTAGTTTTAGATAAAAATCTAACCTGGAATCAACATACAGAAAGGAATATAACCCAGGCAATCAACGCGAAATCGGGAGGTTGTGGGTTCGGATCCCACTGGTGCCCGGTTGGCCATTTTTGTTCTGTACTTAACACCTCTTCAACACGTACTAAATGTATGTAACATGACCTAATAGGTTGAAAGTCGGTTTCGATTAGGGCATGTACTTACGCATAGTGCCTGAAGACAAATTCTGACTTCAGGAGATTCTCGTAGGAAAGTGACAGAACACAGGCCATTGGTAAGCATTGTTTTATTATGGTATAGACAGCAAATACACAACACTATGTACAAAGGACAGGTCTCCACTGGTTACAGACCTTCGAAATAATCACCCAAGGTTTCCACTGTGCGTTGCCAGCAGTGGGACAGGCGCTGAATACCATTCGCTGCATATGTATTGCTAACATGTGATACCTCTCTCCGAAATGCTGTTACAATGTCCTCTTTGTTAGCAAACCGTTGTCCACGTAATGGCTTCTTGACTTTGGGGATTAGATTATAGTCACATGGGCTCAGATCAGGTGAATAAGGCAGATGTGGAAGAACCTCCCATCCCCACCGTTGTAAGCGACGCTGAACGATGGCTGCTGTGTGAGCTGTTGTGTTATCGTGTAAGATTATGGCGTTGTCCAAAAGATCTGGACGTTTGGTTCGCACTGCACAGCACAATTGGTACAAAAAAAAGGAATTGTAATAAACTGCATTGACAGTGTGCCTCTCACACACTGGATGAAACACAAGAACACCTTGAACATCGTATGATAGACTTACCATAACACTGGGCGAGTTGGCCGTGCGGTTAGGAATGCGTGGCTTTGAGCTTGCATCCGGGGGATAGTGGGTTCGAATCCCACTGTTGGCAGCCCTGAAGATGGTTTTCTGTGTTTTCCCATTTTCACACCAGGCAAATGCTGGGGCTGTACCTTAAGACCACGGTTGGTTCCTTCCAACTCCTAGGCCTTTCCTATCCCGTCGTCTCCATGTGCGATGTAAAGCCACTAGCAAAAAAAAAAATTACCATAACCTTATTGGGCGACTGATTTTGTCGAACCTTGTATCTCCGTGGTGACCCCGACAACGCCATTCACTTGACTGTCTCTTCAGTTCAGGTTCATAAGCATGTGCCCATGTTTCATTGACTGCGATAATGTGATTCAACATGGTCCTTCTTGCTGAAACCTCTCCAGATTGTTGCGACATGTTTCGTAATGCGTCCACTTCTGTACCTCAGTTAAGTGACGTGGCACCCACTTTGCACAAAGTTTACGCATCTGTAGGTCCTTCTGTAAAATGCGCCGTATTGTTGCCGCTGGTGTTACTGTACGTTCTTGCAATTCCGCTTAAGTCCAGTGCCTGTCCGCATGTAAACACTGATCCATCACCATTGTCCGTACATCTTTGTCCATGGACACTGGACGGCCTGGGCGAAGCAAATCTGCAGTTTATACTCTACCCCGTTTGAATCTCCCCACTCACCTCGCCACTGTTCTATAGGGCATGGCATGCACACCTAATGCTTCTCGCACCTCTGCATGGCATTGGCGTGTATTTCTACTGCGGAGAACTGCAATTTTAATATACGATCGTTCTCCTGCTTGTTGACTTCCATTTTGTGATGCTCTCACTCACACACTGAACTTGCAGGCATGCTTAGACCCACACTGTTGTTTACATACACCATCTAATGGCATCATATGCAAGTTTCCAAATGGATATCTTAGATTTTCCGTGTTATCTCCTGTTGGCGAGAAAAAAAAAAAAAATAGTTGCCATGACTTATGACTCGACCTACATATAAATGTAAAAATTGTTACTATTAAATAGAGAATTCATATTAGGATTCCTCTGAATATATTTCAGGAATTTATCATCAGTAATTGAATTATACAGATATTTTAAATCTTGTGGACTGATGACCTTTCTATATAAGAGTTTTAAAACTGAGTAGCTTTATGTAACCACTCAAAGTTTCCATACAGGCTTTTTTTCTTCACAGAAAATTATTAGAATATTATTATATAACAAAGTTCTTAGTCTGAGGATGAAGAACAGGTTACTGAAATGAGACAAAATCTTCCATGTCCTCGTCTAATAATCATCTTCATTGTCATCTCCTCCTCTCACAGTAGGCCAAGAAGTCAGCTCTGTGAAGTACTCCTGATACTCATCAGGTATATACTCGACCAGTTTCTTCAGATCTTCAATTTTCCTCTCCTTAATAGGTACCTTTCCTGTTGGGTACACAGTTTATTGGCAGAAATGATGGCACTCGACTGGAGCTACCTAGTCTGAAAGTGTTCATGCTCAAGCCATCAGTTCTGTATAACAAAAAATAATAAAATACAGTACTTCAGTATACAATAATGATGCAGTTACACAGTCGGAAAACAAGAGAGTAGCGCACTATTATTCGACAGACACCTAGCGCCTCTATGGGTACTTAATAGAAGTAGGGCTTCAGTCCAGACCGATGCACTTCCTTTTCAAAACGCTAACTTTCCAATCATAATATCACAGTGAAGGAGAGGTTGGACTTATCTCTTTTCTTTATAAAACGACGTGATGACCATTCAAGAGGGGAAATTCAATGTTAACTCAGTTTTGAAAAAATGTGACTGATGCCCTTTCTTTATGAACCACTTAATTTAATACGGTACATAATGACTGATTAATTAGTAATGTAGTTTATAACGCTTCTTTCCCTACAATAGTCATTGTGCTTCGACCATCCGGGCGTATCTGGATCTTAATGGTTTCGAACGATCTTGCCCGAGGTAGTGCAACATACAATTGGCCGTGACTGAATACTGGTTTGGATAAGCAGACACCCACTTTTTCAAGAGGTTGTGCCTGCACTTTATTACTGGTAATCGTCATACAAAAGGCTAGTCGACTTAATACCTTCCCGTTTCTGCGTATGTCGATGTTTTCTGTTAGTAGCATGCAAGTTATTAGGAAAGTTCTAACATCTGTTGAGTAGTAGCATGCAAGTTATTAGGAAAGTTCTACCATCTGTTGAGTATAATTAGAAGCTGGGAAAGATCAGAGAATCAAAGAGTATATAGCTCAGAATAATATTCTTCCATGATCAGAGGAAGTGTATACTCTCTGGCTTCACAGGTAGAAATCAAACATCACTGCATCCAATGACATTACTAAGGATGAAAATCACATGGTAGGCCTATACCAGAAAGTATTAGCCGCTTAGCAACATGCTAAGTATAGAATGTATTGCAGGTTAGGGTAAGCCTTCACCTGTAATTATTGGAGTGAACATTTAATGATTTGGTTTTATGATTACTCAAAGTTGGCTGAACTTAAGAGACCTATCAATATCTTGTGATTCACTGGCAGGTAATTCCGGAGAGAATAAAACAACAATGAAGCAGATCGGTCCAGTGGAATGGATGAACGGGTTTGCCAAAGCTGTTTTTAGTAAACTCATTTAATATATAAATATTCCCTTCCATTCTATCTGATAACATAGAGACACATAACTCATAAATGATCAGCTGTAGGATATAATTCATAGAGATGTTTTTTGTGTTGTTCTGGAGTGTACATATCTACACCCCAATTACTTCCTTCTCACATTTTGCAGAACACCCTACGTAAGGAATAAACCATAGTTAATATAAAACAACAAACTGAGCGAGTTGGCCGTGCGGTTAAGGGCACACAGCTGTGAGGAGCTCTCATTCAGAAGATAGTGGGTTCGGACTCCATTGTCAGCAACCCTGAAGATGGTTTCCCATTTTCATACCGGGCAAATGCTGGGCCTGTACCTTAAGGCCAAGGCTGCTTCCTTCCTACTCCTGGCACTTTATTATCTCGTCACTATAAGACCTGTCTGTAAAAGAAAAAAAATCGAGTGAACACATTTGATCGACATTCATATTCGATTATTGTATTTAGCAAAAAAAAAATTGAATAGCTCCTAACCTGTATATTTGAATAATGATTCAAATTCTAATATTCTGTAAAATTTTAATATCTAATACCTCCCATATTGTCTCTTCTCTTTGTAGATTAATGCCATGGCAAATAGAGCTGCTGGGAAGGGCTATGAGAATGCCAACTTCTATGACAATATAAAGTTCCATTTCTTAGGTATTGACAATATTCATGTAATGCGAAGCAGCTTAGCAAAATTAATCGAGAGTAAGTAATATTTATGTCCACTTTATTTTCATGAAGATTACCCATGTTGTTCTTCACATTTGTTTAGATGTTTTTGAAATTGTTTATATAGACACAAGCATTCACTGCACAGTCCAGGGTTCTGGAGAGATGACGCTGGAAGCAAATTGCCACTTGTTTGAGTTCGGGCATCGGCCTCGAGTTAAGTGCATGCCTTCTTCCTAGCGATCAAAGTTGTTGGAATATGTCTAGGTATCACTTCTCTAGAATTCTGACTGTGCAGTGAAGGTTTTCACCTCCTCCTATATAAAAGGTGGATAATTCAGTCTTACCACTAGACTGTCTTGACAAGGCCTGCTGTAGAAAGATGAAACATCAACACTCGTCAAAATATGAACACAGCTCATGAGAGAACTGTGTACTCGGAAATCAATTTGGAATTACACCCGTGAGATTAATGGTAGCAATAATAAGGTTATGAATGACATGAGATCCTAAACTATAGCTTTTGAAAAGATACATATATACATAAAGACTGACACCTATTGTTAATAAAGCAGAAGAGTGTGCAAAATTATACAGCGTTTTGAAAGAAATGAGACAAAATAATTTAATAGACCTTACAGTGGGATTTAAACATGGATTACATCCAGCTGAAAATATTGCAAATAGTGAGTTCAAGGAATCTGTAAATAACACCCTACAAATATTTACAGATGGACGCAAGAGTGACATCAGAGTGGGTTCAGGAGTAGCTATATTACTGGAAAATAAACTTATATGACAGTTAAAATTTAAACTGAATAAAAGACGTTCAAATAATCAGGCAGACAGTTGCCAGTTCTGAAAGCACTTGAATAAATTGAAACATTGGTATAAGGAAAAAAAAAATACACAGTTCAAGAAAATTGTGGAACATGTTTTGTAATGTCTGGTAAGTGAACGTTAATTTGGTAGATGGGGTTCCAATGGTCGTACAGCATACCTTGAGACCTTAGCTACTCAGGCTATGTCAAATCGAAGTTATACTTCATATGTAGGCGTAGCCATGCATTAAACTGTCGGGTGAATCCTCAAAACAAAGTGAACAGCGGTGCGTCCTTGTGTCTTTGTGAGGTACACAGACTACTGCGGTCATTTGAGCACATCGTACATCAACTAGTATATCCCATGAGATATCTTAACGACGTTCAAGTCTCAAGGGCCGTCACTTTGATCCAGGAAGTATGGACTTTTCATCGTGTCACTGTAGATCTCAATGTCTTTCCGTCGGTGATTCACGGCTTGTGGAATCGCTACAGTGAGACAGGTCAGTTCACAAGGAGGGTTGTACAAGGTCGTGGACACGTCAGCTCTACAGGATGACCGATTTCTGACCATCTGTGCATTGCGGCTTTGTTCAGCAACTGCCAGAGAACTGCAACTAGACCTCAGGAGGGTCACTGGAGTCACGGTGTCTGACCAGACAGTAAGGAACAGGTTAAGAGAAGTGTCCTTACGACCCAGACGTCCTGTTTGAGTACCCCGTTTAACGCAGCAACATCGCACAGCTCTCCTTCTGTTTGCCCGTACCCACGTCAACTGGCAACTTTGCCAGTGGAGACCTGTGTTGTTCACAGACAGGTCCAGATTTCCCCTGACACAGTGTGATGGAAGTCAACGTGTATTGAGATGCCGTGATGAGCAGTACATGCCAAATGTTGTCCAGGAAGGTGACCGATTCGGACAAGGTTCTATGATGGTGTTGGGTGGCATCAGTATTGATGGTCATGCTGATCTTGTCGTCGTCCGTGGTAATCTTACTGCTGCAAGGTACATCGAGCAGATACTGCTACAGCATGTGTTGGTTGCTGCATACGGTGTTGGCCCTGAATTCATACTCGTGCACAACAATGCCAGGGCTCGTGTAGCACACATCACCGGAGCTCTCTTGCGAGAACTAGACATTCAATAGATAGGATGGCCAGCTGTGAGTCCCGACCTTAATCCCATCCAGCATGTGTGGGATAGGCTTGACAGAAGTGTTCATGGGCGCCCTGTTCCACCACGGACCCTCAAAGACCTCAAACAGGCTCTTTTTGAAGAATGGGACCTGATACCACAACGTGACCTCCATCGACTTATACGGAGCATGCCACGTAGGTGCCAAGCTGTGATAAATGCTCATGGAGGATATACACCATACTGAAGCCCTCCAATTGTGATAAAAATTCATCCTGGAGGACTGTTGTCACTTTGTTTTCACCCCTATTTGGACATTTCCGTTTGTGTTCTGAAAATGAACGCGAATACATTGATGTTCTTTTGTATAGTTCAACAGTAAAGAATAAAGGTTTAATTGGTAAGATACCTGGGTGTGAGGTATTGTTTTGTGGAGCATGGCATACATTCAAAAATATGTTCCCCTAATTTTTTTTTAACTGTGTATCTCGTGGAAATCCAAGACATTCACTGACAGTAAAATAACTCATTACAATGTAATAACTACAACTACCTTATTTGCCAAATCAAAATGAAAGTCAAGATTCTTCAAAGGATCAAGCAGAAAATTGAGTTCACCTGGATTAAGACTCGCGCTGGAAACTACAGTAACAAACTTGCGGATCATCTGGCCAAGGAAGCAGCGCACAACAGTGAAATTAGTGGGTGATACAGCAAAATTCCAAAAGAGTGTTTTAATTAAGGAATTGAGAGATGAGAGCTTAAGAAAATGGCACAATGATTGGGATCAAACAATGAAGGGTTCAGTAATAAAATAATTTTTTTCCCATTGTAAAAGACAGACTTTCCAAACATATTTAACACCAAATTTCACCACATTGTCATGGAAAATTAAGAGCTTATTTTCATACTTTTAAAATTTTAGATAGTCACATGTGTCCATGTAATGCCAGTGATCAAACTGTTGACCATTTATTCTTTCATTGTGAATTACTTGAGAGAGAAAGAAGCATTTTAATTTAAAATATTTTAGGTACAGAGTCATGGCCAGTGAGCAAATGTAGATTAGTAAAAATTATCTTAAACAGTTCTTAAGTTTCACAAACTCAGTTGTATTTGAACAGCTATGAAAAGAGGATATAGTTTTGTTTACTTATGTACACCATAACTGCCATCGAATTAAGAATGTATCTCACATCTAATTAGAAATTTAAGTTACATTTGTAGTTTGATTACTCAAAGCATGAATCAAGAATCTTTATTTGCCATTGACCACAATGAAATAGGCTTTGTAACCTATAAATAATATAGTAATGTATTAGTAAGGCTAAATGAACATACATCTTTTATTAAATCTTAATACTAACATTATGCATTTCTAAGAATTCAGAGGTATTATAAAATGGATTTTCTATTAACCAATAATAGTACATTTTTCTTTTAAAATTACTTAAAGGTGTGGTAATTGATTAAATAATCTTAAACAACTGATTTTCTGTGAGTGAGCAGTTTTTGACAGCCTGTGAATTGGGATGTCAGCGTCTGCTTTGCGCCGAGTATCTTGAAGGTGAATGTTTTCCCTAACAGTGAATTAATTCATGTTGTGTTTAACATATGTCAAAGATATATAAATATACACATTGTTTGGACAACCTTTTTCCATATCAGAAGAATATTATATACATAAGAAGAATGTCCCCATAATAACAGTCCATAGGTAATGTGTGACTGGAAGAGACCAAAATATGCCATCCTTAGGTAGTTGCTGCTAACTAAATTCCTCAATTTCCGTATCAAATAGGCCACTCGTGATATTTTTTTACAAACATGATCAATGTGTGTTTCCCAGATCAATATGAAAACCAAAAAGTTTGACTGACTGACTTTTGATATCTTTGGATAATCCTAGTGTGAGAAATTGAGTTTTATCCTGATTGCACAACAGCCTATTGAATGAAAACCCATGCATTGCAGTTGCAAGAGCTTCCTGTGACATCTGATGCAAACCTGAGATGCTCTGGTGTTTTGTAATTAACGTATCGTCTGCATAGTATATAAGATCATGAGCTGTGACATTTTGCGGTAAATCATCGACTGCCAGAATGAATAAAAATGGACTGAGGACAGAGCCCTGTGGCAAACCAGTTGTAACTTTCTTCAAAGTGGAATACCGTACCTATTTTTAATTGAGACAAACTGATATCTGTTATTTAAGTATGACTTAATTATGTTCACTGAGGGATACTCAACACCATACATCTCAAGCTTTGCAAGTAAAATTTCATGATTAATACAGTCAAAAGCTTTACTTAGATCACATAACTACAAAGAGATGGCCTGCTTGTTTTCAAAAGCTGTTAATATCTGATTAACAATTTCAAGAACAGCAATAGTAGTACATTTACCTTGTCGAAACCCAAACTGACTGTCGGATAGGAGATTGTAAGTTTCAAAATAGTTGCTAAGTTGATTGTACGAAAGTGACTCAAATATTTTAGAAATTATTGGGATAATTGAGACTGCACGATAATTCTGAAGAAATTCTTTGTCCCCAGTTTTAAATACTGGAATATACAAATTTTAAGTAAATCAGTAAAAACTCCAAACTCTAAACACTTATTAAAAATAAAAGCTAGAGGTTCAGAAATCAAATGTGTTATTCTTTTGATGATGTAGTTAGATAACCGATAACAATCCATACTCTTAGAGTTTGATAATTTTTAACTAACTTTAATTACTTCATCAGATGTGATTTCAATCCAATGGAAAGTGTTTCGGCAGGGGGTTTGATTATGAAGAAAGTAATATTACTGTCATGTAATGGGGCATGCTGTGGACAAATGGTAACAAATAAAATAATACATATATATACATCTTCACTAAAGACTGTTATGCCTTTAAGTGTTCTGTCTGCAAGTCTCTGTGAATTAACGATGTGCCTCCACACAACCATCTTTTTTCAGCTACTTCTGTAACGTTGTTCAGTTCTACACCTCTTATTATTAAATCATTAAAATATTGTTATCTCCTTGATCTTCCTCTCCTAGATAACTAACCTCCTCAGTTCACCTCACACCACCCAGCACCAATTCCAGTTTATCGCCATAGCTTCATCCATTGAGTTCGTTACACTTCTTCTAATGGGTAGTGCCTGTATTAAATTGTATTGCTCGCTATAATAGTCATTACTTTTATCATTGATTTCTCATTTAGCATGTGAGCTGAAAGCACCATCTATGAGTAGCTTTTTGAATGGCATCGAGTCAAGCGGTTGGTTGAGACACATCCGCTCCATCCTCGAGACCTCGTGGTTCATCGCACAAGCATTAGAAAAAGGTGTAAGCGTGGTTGTACACTGTTCTGATGGCTGGGATCGTACAGCGCAAGTGTGCTCTGTTGCTGGTCTCTTTCTGGATCCTTACTACCGCACCATTCAAGGATTTCAGGTGAGTACATTGTTTCAGTTTTTCTTCTGAGGATTGTTTCAACTAGCAAGGTATTTGATTAGTATACCAGGCAAGGTGTGCACTAGCAATTTTTTCAATCAATCATTCAATCACCACTGATCTGCATTTAGGGCAGTCACCCAGGTGGCAGATTCCCTATGTGTTGTTTTCCTAGTCTTTTCTTAAATACTAATTGCAAAGAATTTGGAAATATTATTGAACATCTCCCTTGGTAAATTATTCCAATCCCTAACTCCTCTTCCTATAAACAAATATTTGCCCCAATTTGTTCTCTTGATTTCCAACTTCATTTTCATATTATAATCTTTCCTACTTTTAAAAAACACCACACAAACTTATTCGTCTACTAATGTCATTCCACACCATCTCTCCACTGACAGCTTAGAACATACCACTTAGTTGTGCAGCTTGTCTCCTTTCTACCAAACTTTGCAACATTTTTTATAACACTATTCTTTTGTCGGAAATAACCCAGGTCAAACCGAGCTGCTTTTCTTTGGATTTTTTCCAGTTCTCGAATCAAGTAATCCTGGTGAGGGTCCTATACATTGGAACCATACTCTAGTTGGGGTCTTACCAGAGAATTACATGCCCTCTCCTTTATATTCTTACTACAATCCATAAATACCATCAGAAATCTGTACCCATTATTTAAAATACCGTACCATTTTTGTGATTATGTGATTTTTGTAAATGGAAGTGTGGTCAATAGTGGAGAGTAAGCTGGATGAAAATAAGAACAGCTTCAGACCACACAAGGTCTTTAGAACCATATTTTCAGTATCTGTCAAGTAATTGAAAAATGCTATGACAAGGTAGGCTGTTACGTTTATGTTTCATAGATGAAGAGAATACAAATGACAGAATACCTAGCAAAAAGATGTTAGCCATATTGGGGGATTATGAATTAGGGGTAGTTTATTATAGGCAGTCAGTCATTTATGTTGACAATAAGGCTGCAGTGAGAATTGATGCTAGATTGAGTTCTTTGTTCAAAGTACTTACAGAGGTTAGACAAAGCTGTATACACTTTTCACCTTTGTTGTTCATAACAAAAATGGATATTTACTAATAAGGAGAGTATTTGGGCTGAAACAAACTCATTTACATCACAATCCCACGAGGGATCATTTCAAGGTCCCTTCATGCACTGGTGGTAATCGTTTTTCTGCAAACCTGTGCAGTCGTCCACATTCGACCTTTGCTTGCCACTATGCCAGCCGAGACCTTCCAAAAGTCTTCATAGATGCAAGTGTGAGCGGTCAGCTTTGATTCCTCATTTGCCAACAAAGTCGCTACTACTTTGTGACTCCTGGTCTGGACATAAGGATGAATAAGTACTATGGAAAGCTTCTGGAGGAAAAGATTTACATCTACAAATTTAGAAATCGTAAAACTATAAAATATGCACAACCTCTGACTTGTATTTCTTCAGACAAAATAAAATACTAGCATTTGTACCCATTCTTCGCACAGGAATTTGTAGTGGATTACGTGTTTTCTTCAGAATTTTATGCGAAAAACACTCCTCTATTTACACATATAATGCAACATGTTAAAATATTTTCGTACGAAAACGCGTGACAGCAACTTGAAATATGATGAAGCTGAATAAAGTTGAGAGAGAATGAGTATGATTTCTAAATTTATTGTACGGTACAGTTCCTGGTCTGAAGTTGTGCAAAATTCTCTGTAGTTCTCAGGTTGCATGTGTTATCTCTGACCACTGGCATGGTGCTCTGACGTTGATGATACTTGCCTTAATATCTGCCCAATCGAAAAGAGTAAAATTGCTCTTTAGTTTTCCCGTTGCCCACCTTGAAGTGACACGCAAGACGTGCCCCTTGGGACTTGGATTAAAATTCCAATTTTTTTGTAATCTGCACTATGACACACACTGGCGAAAGTGTCGAACATTCTTATACTTGGTGATAGCCGGGTGAGGGAAATTGCGAAGGAAATGAACAATGAAGATATTGCAGCATCGGCTGTCATCTATCCTGGGGCCCCAATCAAGAAGGTACTGGAAAACTCTGAACAGGCAGCAAGAAATCTCGGAAGTCGTGATGCAGTAGTGATCATCGGCGGGACGAATGACGTAGCTCACGACGACGCCAAGAATGTCAGTTCACAACTTAAATGTACACTAGGTAAGCTGACTCACACTAACATCTTTGTAGTGAACGTGCCCCACAGGCATTTCAGTAGAGACTCGTGTGTGAACATTGAAGTAGAAAAAGTTAATACAGATATGGTTAAAGGTTATAAACATTTTTGTAATGCTCGGGTAATTGAATGCAGCAGTTTTGAGAGACACTGTTACACAAATCATGGCCTTCATCTAAACAATTCAGGTAAACGAAAGATTGCAAATATTGTTCTCGATTTTATTAATTTAATATATGTACTGTAAAAAAAAAAAAGGTAACTCCCTTGAGTTATAATACTGACCAGGAAAACTAGTAGAAAGAGTCAGCTGTACTTCAAGCTGGTTCAGTCAACTAGAAAATGAAACTCAAGAAATTCAAGTCACCCAATTGCAACAGTCAAGTTTTAGAAAGGAAGGGGGTCTGAGATTATTTCTGGTAAACCGTCAGTGTAGAAAATAAACAATTAAAATTTGGTACATTGATGGAATCTTATGAGACTGATGTGGTGATAGGAGTGGAATCATGGTTGAGAGAAGGGGTGGGTAATAGAGAACTATTTCCAGAAAATAATAGATTATACTCATAAAAACAAAAATAATGATATGGTAATAACTGGGGGAGATCTAAACTTGTCTGAAGTTGAATGGAATGGAGCTGAAGGTGAAGCCAATGAACAGAAACTGACAAATAATTTAATTTGGGAGGGATGATTTACACAAGTTGTACAAGCACCAACTCGTCTCAATAACTTACTAGATGTATTCTTGGTTAAACCATGGAAAATTGTTTATAAAACTGAGGTAATTGAAGGAATAGGTGACTATAAGGCTGTAATAATGAATGTAGGCCTGGAACCACAAAGGCTTGTAAGAGGGCCACACAAGGCAAGAAATTGTACAGGAAAACTAAAGTTGATGAATTAGGGTCTTACCTTAAATTATTTTCTCAAACATTTCCTCTTTCCTCTCTTCCCGGCCTATATGTTCCTATAATTCCCACCTCCTCCGTATTATCACAAACTAATTTTATCCCTAATATTTCATCCCTTTCATCGGTAAACCATTCATGTGAGCAGTAAGTTTCCTTCACCAGAATAAACACCCCCCCTCCCATTTCATCTCCTTGGTCTCTATGACAGACTGTATACCCTTCTTAACAGGTATAAATCTCTTCTCTCATTCCTAAATGATTCCTTTATAGTTTGCCCACAGTGTATCCACATTACTCCCTTCACTTATCAGACAACTGGATCGTGATTGGATGCAAATGTAGTAAACAGTTTCGATGGTACTGACAAATTGGTCTTAATGGCAGACTGTGTTGAAAGCCTGCAATCTATAATGTCTTGGAGCTTGAAAAATTGTGCAATGAGTATGGTGTGAAAATTAGCATTTCTACAACTAGGGAGGAAGCCTAAGAGAATTGAATGTCAGGTTGAGAATACGAAGGTGGAACTGGTAGATCATTTCAGGTATTTAGGAAGTGTGTTCTCACAGGATGATAGTGTATTAAGTAAAATTGAATAGAGATTTAGCAGCGCTAATACAGTGAGCTCACAGTTGCAATCAAAAGTATTCTGTAAGAAAGCAATTGGCTCTCAATTGAAACTACCTTTACATCACAATGTTTTCAGAGTATGCTGTACAGGAGTAAAAACTTGGTGGACTCGGGATATTTTGTTCATAAGTTGGTAGTAACAGACATGAAAATAGTGAGAACAATTGGTGGTGCAAACAGGGGAGGAAAATGGTAGGAAGATACTTGTAATGAAGAGATAAAGGACGAGTTAGGAGTGAACTCCGTGGATGAAGCGGTGGGTGTAAACTGGCTTCGATGGTGTGGTTAAGGTGAATGGATGGTGTGGTTAAGGTGAATGGAGGAGTGTAGGTTACCTAGGAGAGTAATGGACTTTATCATGGAGGGCAAGAGAAACAGAAGGACGAGGTGACGATGGCTAGACACAGAGATGTGGCACTGAGACCAAAGAGCTAGTTGCAATTAGATACAAGTTTTTGCCTTTCATTTGAAAATTAAACAAGCACATTAAAAGCTGAAAGTCTTGTGGCCATGTATCGAGCTATAGTTCTGTGACGCTCAAAAAAATCTGGGAGTAACAGTTGACGGAGCTTTCACTTTCACGAAACTCCATTGTAGAATGTTCGTGTCCCTTTTGGTACTCATCATCTCATGCCAAACAGGTGGATGTGGCTTTTAGTGAGACCTGCCGGTTGGTGGCAGGCTGTTTAATGTCCACTCCTGTTGATAAGCTCTTATCACTTTGCAGAGGTTGCAGCACCACATATTCAAAGAGAAGTGGCTGCAAACAAGGAGAGGACATGAATTGAACAAGAAAGTGCTCATCCACTACACGGTCGTGTACTCCCAACACAGAAACTGAAGTCCAGGAATACTTTCCTGCGTATATTTCACTAAGTAATTGGATCATCAATATAATTAGTTATAAAATCTTCTTATTCTGTCTATTCACTACTATACATTATTTGCAGTGCCTATGTTTATATCATAATGCGTTGCTAGGTACTAGTTTCGACCTCAATTTAGGTCATCATCAGCCTAAAATAATTACACTTTTGTCAGATGTGCCAACGGCTGTAGCCGCGTTGAAACACTGGATCTCATGAGATCTCTGAAGTTAAGCAACATCGGGCATGGTCAAGATTTGGATGGGTTGCCACACACTGTTGGTGGAGGGTAAGGGAATGGAGGAGCCGAAAGGAACTGGCGACCCTACCATATGTAAACTCCGGCTCAGGCACACTTCTGCGGAGGTTCGAACCTGCCTTTGAGCAGAACACACTCTTACCTTACCTCTATCAGATGTCCTGGAAAATTACCCCCTTATGAAGTAATAAAAACTAAGAGTAAACTATATGTACATTGTGATAACATTCATTATAAAATGTGGTTGAATACATGAATCAGATCGAAATAGATCGTGGTGCCAATGATTAGATAAAAACAGTCAATGAAAATGCCTAAATTTGAAGTACAAAATATTGTCTATGAATCGGTAAATTTAAATGTACATTACGTCAGTTCTCCGATGATATTAGGATATTACATAAACATTAAGATAAAAGATAAAAACATAGAAAATTTCGTGGCATTCTGATTACAATGTCCAGGTTGTTCTGGTGAGTTATATGGCTATTACACTTTCTTATAAAATTGTGAATAAGTTTTACATTACATCAATTTTATGATGTTAGGATATTACGTAGACATTGAGTAACACATAAAATAAATACAAAATTTTTTATTCCACCTTCTCAATACTTGACAATCATGCGATGTTTACAAAAACATTACATTGTGCTATTACAAGGTACTAGTTTCGGTCCTATAAGGACCATCATCAGCCTAGCCAAGATACATAAGTGTATACCATAGTCCTAAAACAGAGTTATGCGGTGAGATGAGAGATGAAAGAATGGACTGGGGATGTGGTGGAATGATATACATATAAAGTGGTGAAAATATGAACTGTTGTAGATTTAGCAAAGTTGTGTTGAACAGTGACAAATAAAATCTTTTGGTATATGTCTCGTAAAATTACAATATTAAACAACAATTATCTCAAAATTGAATAAAATAATCTCTAGTTGACGAATAGTCCAAGGTTGCACATTTAAAAATTGGTTTATGTCAGATTTTAAACAATGTCCAATGTTTCTATCAAGTTCTAGAAGATATGAAGTTTAACATTGGCGCAGAGGGAATTATTTTGTCCAATAAATCCACAACAGAGGTTAAATGTTAACAAAACTGTTGGACATATCTTGTGGTAGATTGAAATCTTGTTGTGTTACAAAGGAGCAATCCGAATTCAATAGGAACCAAATGAACCTGGAGAAAAGAAAGTTTGAGTTAACGCAAGAAAGAATTGAAATGGGGGGACGAGACTGGCGAAAAAAGAGAACAAACACTGAGGGCTCACCTTGCGCAATGTGAAACAAGCTTGCAGGTTGAGTGCAACTAGCAGAGTGAGAACAGCGTAAGGCAGAAGGGAAGGAAGTTAGTGAGGGGAGGAGCATTGAATGACGTAAGTGGGGAGGGGCGGGGAAATGGGAAATGGATTAAGGCGAGGTAGACGGGAGGGAAGATGGCATAACGATCTTTTTTAATCTCATTCATGTATTCAACCACATTTTATAATGAATGTTTTCACAATGTACATGCAGTTTACTCTATTAATTTTTATTACTTCATAAGAAGGTAATGTTCCAGGAAATCTGATACAAAAGTGTAATTATTTTAGGCTGATGACCTAAATTGAGGTTGAAACTAGTACCTAACAACACATTATGATATAAGCATAGGCATTGCAAATAATGTATAGTATTGAATAGGTGGAATAAAAAGATTTTTTAACTCATTATATTTATGATCTCAGTTCAATATGGAACCGAAAATGAAATTGATAACCGTAATTGGATCAGACGAAAAAGGCAAGATTTCAGCTAGGGAAAACATCCCTGGACAGATAGCAGTAACTCAAAGCTTACCACCCAGCTCCAGAGAGAACTGGGCAATGTTGAAACCCCTGAATATGTTGAGATCAGGTGTGGGCAGATCCAAAGTGACCTTAGTGAGATGGAGTCAAGTGTGAATGTGGGGGAGACCATACTCTGAATCACACACTTCAATGTCCGATGTGCCCATCCTCCAGTACAGAAGATAAACTCTTTCAAGGCACTCAAAATACACTTGATGTAGCAAAGTTTTGGTTGAAATATGTGTAATTGTAACTGTATGTTCGAGATGTTTCTGACATGAGAATAATAATGATAATCGCAGAGGCTTGCGTACTGAACGCTGGAAGACATTACAGTCTATAATGAAGATGTATGTATACTGTACTAACCTGAAAATTAATTTTGCTGTGTTGCAGGCTTTAATCGAGAAAGATTGGTTGGCATTTGGTCACAAGTTCAGTGAGCGCTGCGGTCACGTGGCTGGAGACCCTAAGGAAGTGTCTCCAGTGTTCACCCAGCTCGTGGATTGTGCTTGGCAGCTGACCCAACAGTTCCCCACCACTTTCCAATTCAACGAGCGCTTCCTTCTCACTTTACACGATCATGTACAGTCATGTCAGTTCGGCACCTTCATTGGCAACTGTGAGAAAGATCGTGTTGATCTGAAGTAAGTATTAATTTTGAGTTTGGAACATCATTGTCATTGGTCTAGTCCATAACCACTAGAGCCTATATTCATACGCACAATCAAATGGTAAATTATGCATGCAAAATGCATGAATTTTAAAAAAAAATCCGCCATAATATACCAGGTGTATGCATAAATCTTTTCCAGTTTCACTAAGAATTGGCGCCAGCGAACAGTACGCAGAGTATGAATTTGACACATACGTCAGTTTGTTCGTCTGACATTAACCTACCAACACACATAAGTTGAGTCCACCAAACACTAGCGCCTGTATTGTATCGTTCAGTGATCATGTCGAAGTTTGTGTCTGAGAAACATTCGCGGCTCGCATTAGTTTTCTTATTTAATCAAAAGAAAAAGGCTGTGGAAAGTTGTTAATGCACAATGCTATCGTCAACAAGTGATTAATTTAAATCACGCATTGATTGAAAGATGACCGGAATGGGCTAGAAGACATGGCAAAGTAATTTCGTTACACGATAATGCATCGTCTCACGCTGCAAAACCAGTGAAAGACATCTGGAAATTGCTTGGATGGGACATTCTTTTGCACCCACCATATTGCTCCAACTCACGCCATCTGCCTATTACCTCTTCACATCAGTGTGGCAGGAGGAAGTTGGAAAATGGCTCGACGAATGGTTTGCCGCAAAAGACAAGCAGTTTTTCTGGCATGGTATTCATAACTTACCTGAAAGATGGGCGAAGTGTGTAGAAACTGATGGCCAATATTTTGAAGAAACAAAAAATGAATTTCGCTTGAAAATTGTGTTTTCTTTATCACAAAAACTGGCAAAAACTTATGCATACAACTGGTAAAAAAATGAACAAAAATCAAACTAATTTGTTTTGTTGGATATCTTGCCTTACTGTGGCCTTTGCAGTACAAAAGGAAAGTTGTATTATTATTTAACATCAAGCAAGGGCATTCCTGTTACCTAGACACATGCTGCTAGATGTTAAAATTTTTATATGCAATGAATATGACACAGATTAGAGTAGAGGTAGGATGTTGTAGTTACATAGAAATGAAAAGTTTACCGCAAGATAGGATGGCATGGAGATCTGCACCAAACCAGTCTATGGACTGATGACCCGAACAACGGTAATAAGCCACTGACAGAAAGGGTACAAATAATTTATTACAACAGTTATGAGAAAAATATTCCGTAATGACACAGTATTTTATATCTGCCATTAACATGTATAATTTATATAATGTCTAGTTTTTGTTTAGTGGTGTCTCCAGTAGGGAGAATTTATATGTAAAATGTATATGTTACATTGCAAGCAATGAAATTGTTTGTAAACTAATATGTTTGTTTCTAGGTTGACTGATCGTACTTTCTCCTTATGGGGTTACATGGCTAACCATATGAACGAGTACATCAACCCATTGTACAATGCAGAAACCACTCCAGACATCTTAATACCAAATATCTCACCCCAGAACATAAGGTTCTGGCGAGGAATGTACTGTCGGTTTGAGAATGGCGTTCATCCACGCGAACCGCTAGGTGATTTGCTACTAGCCACTTGCGATCACAGCTCATCACTTGAAGACCACATTCGTCTACTGACTAAGGTAAATATTTCTTTAGGGAACTTATTTTATAATAAGTCCTGAGTGTGTATAGCAGAATAACTCCTTTACAGTTTGTCAAATATGAAATACTTATTTAATTTTTCTTTAAATACTTGAAGTTTGTTTCCAATATTTACCCATTTTTACACCAGATTAAGTCTAGGTCTGTACATTAATAAAAAGCCACAACTGCTACCTTTCCAAAAAAAAAAAAGTATTATTATTATTATTATTATTATTATTATTATTATTATTATTATTATTATTATTATTATTATTATTATTATTATTACAGTACAAAATAGATATTGCTGCTCGCTATTTGCATTTACAGGCTGGAATAAGACTCGCATTTCGTACTCCTTCACATATCAAAAAATGTGAGCAGGCGCTCTGTATCTAAGTTGTGGGAGTTGACAAGCATGTTTTTAATGTTTTGTGTTTGTTTTCTGATGTTGGATTATTTATTTGTGTTGTCGTCAACTGCTCAAGTTTCCTGCAAATAAAAAAGTAACCAAAGGTCAGTTTTTCTTGTGCTACAGAGCTGATGTGATGAAAACACAATAAAAACTTGGCATTGGTGGTGGGGGTTTTGTGTCACACGTATGCATTTGGCCCCGTGTAATGGCCAGATGCCCTTCCTAAAGCCAGCCCTTTATTACGTGTTTCTGTGGTGGTTGATAGTGTGATGTGTTGTCTGAATATGAAGAGGAAAGTGTTGGGACAAACACAAACACCCAGTCCCAGTGCCTGAAGAATTAGACGCGATTAAATCCCCGATCCGGCCGGGAATCAAACCAGAGACTTTGAACCGAAGGCCTCAACGTTGACCGTTCAGTCAAAGTTAGCACATTGTTTTAGAAAGAATAACACAATAAATCTGTATAAGAACTTCAAAACTAAGCTCGCAAGGCATCAACAAAAAAGTCTCTGTTTCAAGAAAAAAAATGGGCAATTGGCACTATACAACCAACAAAATAGTGAGGAACTCACCAGATATTTTAAAGAACTGCCAGGCTCCCCAGAACCAACACTAAGATTTTTACCCAAGAACCTGAAAAAACTAATTCAAACTCATTACGCCAGATGAAGAAATTGCAAGACAGATCAAAATACTTATAAACAATAAAGCATTGGGTGAAGTGGGAATCATAGTGAAAGCCCTCAGATCTTCAGGCCCAAACACAATAAAAGAAAAGCAAGACATTTGGCAAACAGAACAAATCCCAGAATAGAAAAATGCACTAATTCACCCGCTTCACAAGAAAAGGGACAGAACAAATGTAAAAATCTGCAGAAGAGTATCACTAGTATCACATTACAAAGAAAATTGAATATGCCCCCTATTCAATACATACACATTGTGTATTCCGTCAATACGGAATGATTCTAATATCTTGTAATCACTAGTATCAGTTGGATACAAAATACTGTCCCAGTGTCTCCTTGATAGAGAACAACCACCAAAAGTAAAAAAATATCAGACGAGAGTGATCATGTCCACAGCAAATAACCTTGAACCTAAAGCTAATCAATCTTAAGACATAGAATTTGTAGCAAAAATTTAGTCTGCACATTTGTTGACTTCAAATGATTCGGTTGATCGCAAATCACTGTTCCAAATATTGAAAGAACATCAAAACTCTTTCAGTCATGAAACAGACACTGACACACACGAAGTCCAAGGTTAAATTCGGCCCAGTGGTCACCAACCCATGCTCCCAAGTTGCAAGCCTCTGGGGGTTCCCCTTTCAGGGGAAAGAAGAATTCGAGCAGAGATTCAACTGGTGTTTTAACTGCTGTCGCAGACCATGAACGGTTGGAATGCAAGATTATTTATCATGAAACAGTCTCTATTTTGTGAAGACTTTGTAAAGAAATGAGCAATCTGAGGTTTCAAATTTTGGGTGAAGGAGATATTCATACTACTCTGTATCTGTTTTGCTATAAACAGCAATCAGTTTTTGATAATGAACACTAAACATCAGATGATTTTTATTAAGGAGCTCTTAAATAAGTATTCAGTGATGAAGACCTGATTTATTTAAATGTGGAATTAGTGACACCTTAACTTACTAATGTACTATATTTAATTTTGTTTCCAGAGAATAACTATCCTAAAGGAGCAATTGGCTGAAAGTGGAGACAAAAGGCGCAGCATAACAGGAGACTCATTGGAGATGGACAATAAGTACTTGTACGAAAAGGGCGGGGGAGAAGATGTGGATATTAAGTTGAACCTGGCTACAAATAATGGTAAGACTGTTGAAGTATTACAAGTAGAGTTGGGAATTAATAATTAAGATGAGTTTTTTAAGGTGACACTCCGGAGATAAAGATATTTTTACCTAATGCATGGATTTTCATGAAACTTTATGGGAATGTCACCTACATAAAAGTAGAGATATCACGAACATTTCATTCATACACAATTTATAGTTTTTTCAAAAAAAAAAAATTTTTTGATTTTTTTCTTGAAATTCTTAATTCCATTTTTTTTCATGAAGTTTAATCAACATGTTAATGTAAATTTGTAATTAGGTAGATAATGCTTCTTTTGAAAGCACTACTTATCAATTTTGGGCTTAAAAGTCTCTACTACTTGAAAATATTCTGCAATCAAAAATTCCATATGCAAGTTTCTTAATATAGCTGTGATACATATACCATACAAATTTTGTTACAATTGGCTGAATATTATGGATGTAAAATGGGATTTAAGTGTAAAAATTACAATTGGCCGGAAAATTAAAGCAAAGATCAAGTGACGTTTTCTTCCTGATTCATTACCTAAAAGTCATCAGAACCATATGTTTTTCCTTCCCTTCCTTTCTTAGCAACTTCTGTACGAATACTGGTAACTGTGGAAACTTGTCTCTTCTTCTCCTTCTCCAAAGAATGGAAAGTGATTCATCTGAATTTTGTTTTTCACAATGCAACCTTTCCTGAGTTGAAGTTATGGGGATTGTAGTTTCTGTCAAGGTGCAGGACTTTGAGATGTTCCAGACTCTCTTACTAACTTTTGAAACATATATAAAACTCTGCATTTAATTGAAAAATCTGAATATCTGCGTTTAACATGAAAATTATGAAAATTAACATTCATTAAATAAAATACACACTCGTCGAACCTTGTACTCACACTTACTTGTTACCTGCTTACTTACACATACGTTATTTGAAGGGCGCCAGCTGTCACTCAGTACAGCAATAATAGAATGAGACTCTTGACCATCTCTAGGGTGTGGGGTAATAAGCTTACTTTTGACAACATACCATATAAGTTCTGGGAAAAGGAGATTGGCATTCGGTTTCCCCATTAATTTTGAGGTTAAGATATTTTACTGTCAATGAAATGAAACTATGAATTCCTTTGATAGAACAATATATATTCTTTAAAAAATATATCAAAAATAGTGAGTCTTGTTGCGATAAAACAGATGAGAATATGAAATTATGACATTGCAACTGAAAGAAACTAGGCATGAATTTGAATTCTTCTTGACCGGACATTTAACAATTTATACGAAATATTTCCCTCACTGATTCACTTGACTGTACCTTTAACACTTTGAGTGTAATTACGACGTATTTCATTTATCTAGTGTTTACTGTAGATGTGTCACGCCTAACGTGGTGATACATCCTTGCGACTGCTTCTTCTCCATATCATCTGACTTCTTTGTAAGTCAATATGGTATGACCTCTTGGCAGGTCCAGGGTTGCCCTCTCTGACTCCTTGGTAAGCCTTGCGTTCGCGTCTTCCACTAAGTGACGGACCAACCATTTGGTCTCACTCTCTCAATGACCAATAATGGCTCACTGAGTCTTCACCATCTCTCGTTCACACTTGTTGGCTGACCAACTAAGGCCTCTTGATCTAGTAGACTACTTCACTGTACTGCATCCGTATAAGTAATGACTGACGCTACAATGTGGAGCTACCTTATATAGACGTTGGTTGACACAGCTACGTAATCTCCAGAAATAACCATGACATACTCCCACCTATGCGACAAATATTACATACAGTGGTGAAATAGCCCCGCGGCTAACTCCGTGAGCGCATATCTAAATAAATACGATGACATAGCCATGAAGCGGCGATGACTTGGCAGAATCTCCACTAATCCTGCACAATGTCCCAACGTCACATCTAATCTCTGATATATACAACAATTCTCACTGTACAGGTATTGAGTGTTATACTACACATACGTATATATGTATACATCTAAGTGCAATCTTGCAAGCAACAGGCAATTGCAAAATTGAATAAAACGGATAATTACAATAATAGTACAATATCACAGATAACATAATAATAATAATACTGACATAATAATAATAATAATAATAATAATAATAATAAAATACAGATAAAATCATACAATAATAAAAATACAGATATCATCTTGTAACGGGATTTGAACCGTTACAATTCGCCTCCCTCATAAATAAATCGAAGAACAAAGAATCGATTGATTTATGAACAAAATTATATATATAACACTGACACAGATAAACACTTTAAATGAGTATACAACAATAATTTTCTTTTTCAGCATCCATACATTTTATAATACATCACATATAAGAGAATTCTTCTCGCACATTGTCATCGCAGATAACTGTCCAGTGTCCCATTCTCATACAATTCACAAGAGCATAGCCCTTAATTTAACACACACAAATAATTTTAAATGATTACACTACATTCTTCTTTTTTTTTTTAACATATCAAAACATTTTGTGAAAATTTACTTATATGAGAACTTTTCTCGCATATTGTTATCTCCTCGCATATTGTTATCTCAGATAACTGTCCAATGTCCTGTTCTCCGTATTTTTTGTCACACAGTACATGACAATGTAGCACTTATTCTTCCAATACACCAATACGACACTTGGTTCACACGCCAATCGCAGATGTTAGTTTTATTTTGCCAGTTTCTCACAAAATTAATCATCTTATTCTTATCTCACCAAATCTCACGTGACGTACTTCTTTAAGTTCTTAATGTTGTAAGTACCGACAATCTTCCCTTCCTGATCTTTTAAGGAATATGCACACTTCCCGATACGGCTCACAATAGTGAAATGCCCCTGATACAAAAGAACAACTACAACATATTTCCCGCCTCTGCTGATGATGAAATGGAACTCTGAGTAGCACTCTGTCACTCAAACTGAATCAATTTTGCCCTCATTAACTTACAAATCAATAAATCACATCCTTCTTGGCAACAATAATTAAGGAATCAATACTATGGCTACAAGATGGTTCAATTATTCTGTAATCCAGCATAATGTTTATTTGTTCTAAGACTTCACTAGCATTTTTAAGTTCAATGGGGTACTTACCTCCCACAAATGATGAATGGTCATGTACTACAAATTTATGTTCATATACGTGTTCTTCCTCACTTACCACTAAATACATCTCTATGCTTACCTAACATCGAACACAATTACTCCTCCTGTAATTCACCCAAATTACCTCACATCACTGCCTCATACCGACTATCCCTCAGATACTGGTCGTACAGGCACGTAACACACCCAACAAAACATTTCCTCTCACTAGGAACAACTTCACTTACCTCTCATATATTTCAAAGAACACACGTCACCAACACACTTACCTCAGACCATCGTAATTAATATGCACTTCTTTGCTAGTTATATCCCAGAACACACACACACTACCTAAATTAAAGACTACTCTACTTCCATGATTTGCAACCAAGTCAGCTCCTAAAACAACTGAATACACAAGTTCTGGTACAACAAGGCATGTCTGAAACTTACAATTATCTTTACTTATGATCGGTACCGCTATCATTTTATTTACTCACTGTGACTTACCCAACGGCTGTTATAAGATCTAATAGTACCTTCATTTACCTTCACAATTACCATCATCGGAGTTACTACTTCACTACTTATATCACATTCTCGGCATTACAAGAACACTTCTTACGTCTAACTTACTGCTACCATTAATTACATCATTATCTACGACCACGTCACTACTTAAATATCTCACTTAACATTACTTAGGTCACAATCACACTATACTCTTAAATCTACTTTCACTACATAACTACTTATAATGAATACCAGTTCATCTTCTACCTTCAGCCTGTCCACTTACCGGTAACTTACCCGATTCCCTGTGAATCAGAAATACTCTGACTCGATAACGACACCTTGATAACCTTCATATTAAGACTATCATAATCCCTCTGATAACTCAAATCCGTACGCCTCCCATCTTCCGATTCTCTCTGATTACTCCTCTGACCTTCTCTCTCATAACACAAATCCGTACGCCTCCCATCTTCCGATTCTTTCTGATTACTCATCTGATCCTCTCTCTCATAACTCAAATCCATACGCCTCCCATCTTCCGATTCTCTCTGGTTACTCTTCTGTCCCTTATCACCATAGACACAACTATTAATCCTCTGCTCATCATGATCACCCCCTCTCCTCTGATACACGGCTAACATTTCCCTCCTTCTCTCTACTATACTACTTTCCCCAGACATCATGCGTTCTCTCTCACACGCGCGCCCTTCCACACATTCCTTCCAAAACCTATCAATGAACTTGTCTTTCAATTCTCCTAAATTAGACATATTATCCCAGTACACTCGAAACCATATTTTACTTTCACCGATAAAAACATTAGACAAGATTTCCAGTACGTATTCCCATTCAGTATTATTATTCCTCAACTTACTATCAAATCTTTTCTCAACTACTTTTACAAATTCTACAGAACTGAACTGTTCTCCAGAAAACTTGGTTAAATCACGATCCCTACTGAACAAACCACTCGCTATTACCACTTCTCTCGCCATCTCACCTGTACCTTCTTGCCGTATCACTTCCTGGCAACTCAGAATTTCTTCTTCTTCTTCTTCTTCTTCTTCCGCTGCTCTCTCAGAATTCTCTTCCACTATTCTCACGTCTTCCTGCAATTCTTCCTCTCTCTCTCTCTCACCTGCTGTGATAGCATTTCCTGTTCGTTCCGTAGTTCAGTGACCTCCACAAGTTTGCTTTCAATTTGCTCATTTCTACTAATCTGTTCCCTCGTATCTTCCCCAACTGCATTGTAACTCTTGTCCAATCTTTTCTCGACTACGTCATGAATTTCTTCCCGATTACTAGAACCTTTGTCACTTAATTCTACGACATTCTCTGTACATATTTCTTTGACATGCTCAATTTGAGAATGAACATCGCTCCGACTCGACTCCATTTCACCTTCAATTTCAACACACTCTTCATTTAGCTTATTTTCTAACTTAGATATTTGACTAGTTACCTCTTCTATCTTAGTATCTATTTTATAATTTAGTGATTCACTTAAAGCATCTATTTTGTCATTGGTCACATTAAAATTTTCTTTATTACTGCCAATTAACTCTTCCATTTGCTTCTTATTATTTTCATTACTAATACCAATCATTTGTTCCATTTTATTACTTAGAGAGTTAATCTGTTTATTACAATTTTCATTATTAGTACTAATTAATTCTTTTATCTCTTTATTATTTTCACTACTACTACTACTAAAAAATTCTTTCATCTCTTTCATCTCTTTCTTATTATTTTCATTATTAGTACTAATTAATTCTTTCATCTCTTTATTATTTTCACTCATCTTTTCCATTCGTTTATTACTATTGTCACTACTTGTATTTATTTGTTCCTTGAGCCCGGTCATTTCGGCCTTAAAAAAATTTAAAAAATCTCGGTTCATTCCCCCCGCGATTTCCTTTTGAGTTTCAATGTGCTTCTCAATTTCTGCACTTTCCTGAATTATCTCAGAAGCTTCCATCGTATTCACCTGCTCCCTACTCTGAATATCACCTTGGAAGTCCGCAGAAGCAATGACCTCGTCGTCACATGACTTGTTATTGTCTTCCTTGTCCATCTTTGGTTCACTAGTGATAGTACGCGATCTCAAATTAATTTCCCTCTTCAAATCCCTTGACATATCCCCAAAATACAAATATAGATCACAAAATTACACTCTTGACATTTACCGGTAATAAATTCCGTTGGCTTAAATGCGCATGCTCCTCCCAAAATGAACCTATGATATGCTGTCATTCAGAACAAATTCTGAATTTATTCGAGCCCCACGTTGGGCGCCAAAATGAGATGTTCCAGACTCTCTTACTAACTTTTGAAACATATATAAAACTCTGCATTTAATTGAAAAATCTGAATATCTGCGTTTAACATGAAAATTATGAAAATTAACATTCATTAAATAAAATACACTCTCGTCGAACCTTGTACTCACACTTACTTGTTACCTGCTTACTTACACATACGTTATTTGAAGGGCGCCAGCTGTCACTCAGTACAGCAATAATAGAATGAGACTCTTGACCATCTCTAGGGTGTGGGGTAATAAGCTTACTTTTGACAACATACCATATAAGTTCTGGGAAAAGGAGATTGGCATTCGGTTTCCCCATTAATTTTGAGGTTAAGATATTTTACTGTCAATGAAATGAAACTATGAATTCCTTTGATAGAACAATATATATTCTTTAAAAAATATATCAAAAATAGTGAGTCTTGTTGCGATAAAACAGATGAGAATATGAAATTATGACATTGCAACTGAAAGAAACTAGGCATGAATTTGAATTCTTCTTGATCGGACATTTAACAATTTATACGAAATATTTCCCTCACTGATTCACTTGACTGTACCTTTAACACTTTGAGTGTAATTACGACGTATTTCATTTATCTAGTGTTTACTGTAGATGTGTCACGCCTAACGTGGTGATACATCCTTGCGACTGCTTCTTCTCCATATCATCTGACTTCTTTGTAAGTCAATATGGTATGACCTCTTGGCAGGTCCAGGGTTGCCCTCTCTGACTCCTTGGTAAGCCTTGCGTTCGCGTCTTCCACTAAGTGACGGACCAACCATTTGGTCTCACTCTCTCAATGACCAATAATGGCTCACTGAGTCTTCACCATCTCTCGTTCACACTTGTTGGCTGACCAACTAAGGCCTCTTGATCTAGTAGACTACTTCACTGTACTGCATCCGTATAAGTAATGACTGACGCTACAGTATGGAGCTACCTTATATAGACGTTGGTTGACACAGCTACGTAATCTCCAGAAATAACCATGACATACTCCCACCTACGCGACAAATATTACATACAGTGGTGAAATAGCCCCGCGGCTAACTCCGTGAGCGCATATCTAAATAAATACGATGACATAGCCATGAAGCGGCGATGACTTGGCAGAATCTCCACTAATCCTGCACAATGTCCCAACGTCACATCTAATCTCTGATATATACAACAATTCTCACTGTACAGGTATTGAGTGTTATACTACACATACGTATATATGTATACATCTAAGTGCAATCTTGCAAGCAACAGGCAATTGCAAAATTGAATAAAACGGATAATTACAATAATAGTACAATATCACAGATAACATAATAATAATAATAATAATAATAATAATAATAATAATAATAATAAAATACAGATAAAATCATACAATAATAAAAATACAGATATCATCTTGTAACGGGATTTGAACCGTTACAACTTAAATTGCTTGAAGTTGATTCAACACTTTCCTGATGAGAAAAATCTGATTCCGATAACATTTCATGATCTTTTGTCCCTGATTTCTTCAATGGAGACTCCTGTTCGGTAATAGCTGATCCCCCTCTTTTTCCTATCAAAAGTTCAGCAATTCATCGCTTAGCTAAGGCTGATTTATGTTTATGCATATTGTTTATTCCCTTGAATACAAGCTGTCAATTATTACAGCACACTGTCTTTCAATAATAACAGTATCTTGATAAGCAACTACAAGACGTTACTTGCGCGCGTACTTCACAAAAGTAAAGACTGGCTATCACCACAGAACCCACAAAAAAGATTAAACATACAAGAATAACAAAACTTACAGTTGTCGGCACTATTGTAGTACCATCAGGAATACCAGTACAAGCTTAAAATGTTGCTCAATGACAGTCAAGTACTAAAATATTAGTCTGTAACAGGCTTTATAAACTCATTCAGAAATATGGTAGATCTTACAGCTTGAGTCTGTATAAATATATCGGGAGAAGGGGCTGGGGGGGTGGGGGGGGCTTTCCATGGATGCGTAATTGCAAAGAACAGGCATATTTGATTGAATGGAAACATGGCAGTTACATCATTACCTAACAAAGGAGTTCAGGAAGATGCCACGCCCATTTCTGCTGTGTGCAGACTGGCAAACAAAGCAGTATTAAAGTGATAATTGTTTGAATTCAACAAAATAACTTTGTGACAAAGAAGAAATTCAATCCTTTGAATTTCAGTCATTAAAAAAATTTGCCAAAATGACCAAAATATTGATTTTTATGTCCGGAGTGTAGCCTTAAGAAACCATTGACTTCTAAATAAGTTATTCTTCTTCTCAAATAACTTCTGCTCCTTCCATTCAATAATAAGGTAACGTGTTGGCGGGGTGGATAAACGAATATTACAACTGGTAGCAGTTAACTACTAAAATTTATTATGTACTACTAATACCATAGCTACTTACACACCTACATACAAAGTGGCACACCAGGATTACAATTTACATTCACAGTACAGAATACACAATTACGTAGTTCATGCTCTCTTTTATTCTCACTGTTAGGTCTCGCAAATACACACTATGTTCCTCCGCTAACACAGTCTTGCTCAGATTTGCAGTTACTCTGCCAATATCACAGTCCTCAGCTCCCATCCCATTCACAACAGTCTCACAGTTCCATATGACATCTGCTGTCCATATTCACAATAAAACTTTGTTCACTGTCCCATGCCAGTACTCAGCGATCTCTTCCGTGCTGCACCAGAACACAACATTCATGTTCAGCAGATGACCCAAGGGACAAAACTTCATGGCGTCAGGCAAGGCCTGCAGTTGGTTCATTAACTTAATGACTTGAACCCTTTAGTTATCTCAAATAGCAAGAAGCATATTTGTTTTATTTTCTTTGTCATCATCATCATCATCATCCTCATTTCCAGCTTCCTGGATTGGGTTGTGAATCAAGAACCTCCATTGCTGCCTGTCTCTCCACCACTCTTCTCCTTTTTTAAGTACAACTTCTGGTTTTCCTCTCCTCTTCTCTATGCACTCCCACACTGAATCTGTCCATCTCTTTCGGGGTCTTCCTCGTGCTCTCTTTCCTGTTAACTTCTCTGAAAAAGCTGTTTTTGGCACTTTCTCTTCTTCCATTCTCATCATATGCCCATATAACTTTAGCTTTGTTGTTTCTATCCTGTCTTGAAGTTTCAAGATTCCTCTTCTTTTCATTATCTCTTTATTTCTAATTCTATCTTTTCTGTTCTTGCCCTCGATACCTCTTAGGAATTTCATCTCCGCTGCCCGTTTTCTACTCGCCTCTTGTTTTGTTGTAGTCCATGATCCAGCTGCATAGGTTAGTATGGATTCATAATAGGTTGAATATAATACTTTCTTACATTTCTTCAGGAGATTTTGGTTCCACAAAATACCCCTTACACTCCGGTAGAAGCTATTTGCTTGTTGTATTCTTTTCCCAATTTCCTCGGTTATCTTTCCGTCTTCTGTGATCACGCTTCCCAAGTACTTGAAACTTTTAACCACTTACAGAATTTTACCATTCAGTTTTATCTTTCCTCTTCCTTCCTTCCTCATGTAACCACTATTGTTTTACTTTTCTCTATGCTTACTTTCATCTCAAATTTTTCTCTCTTGATTCCATACATTTACTTGTTTTTGCACTTCCGTTTCATCCTCGCCCCATATCACTATATCATCTATCATCTGCAAACACCATGCCTTTTGTTACCTGTCTTCCCAGTGTCTGTTTAATGTTGTTATGAATTTCATTCACGACTATGATAAATAGTATGGGGGATAGTATACTTCCCTGTCGGAGACCAGTTTCAACTTTAAACCATTTTGTTTTTCCTATACTAGTCTTCACATTACTAACACCATTTCTGTACATAGCTTTTATCATTTGCAGTTCCACTCTGTTAACTTGTTTTTTCCTTAGTGTGTCCCATACCAACTGTCTGGGCACACTGTCATAAGCTTTCCCAATGTCAGTAAATGTCATCACTATGTCTTTTCCAAACTCCCATCTTCTCTCCATCATATGTCTTAATGTAAATATTAGGTGAAACATTGATCTGTCTTTCCTGAAACCATACTGTTCTTCTTCCATTTCTCCTTCTAGCTTTCTCCTCAGTCTTCCTTCCAATACTCTCTCAAATATCTTAGCTATATGGGCAATAAGGTTGATCCCTCTGTAGTTATTACATTCCTTTTTATCACCTTTTTTAAATATCAGGATAATTAAACCCTTCTTTCTTTGTGATCTGTAATTTTCTTTCTCTTATTACTTGAATTGGTCAAAGTGTTCTTTCTCTTACAGGTGTGTGCGTACCTCCTGTAAAACCGAAGACTATAGAGATATTGAGTGTTGACCAGCTTACAAATGAGCTGGACTCTGTAGCTCTAGATTGGAAGACTTTAAGAAATATTCGAGAATGTGTGTGTTCTACACCATTTGATCACTTCAGCAGAAAGGTTAGTAGCAGGTTTATATTTTATATATGTACATAGTAATTTAAGCTTACCATGAAGGAGTTGTCAGAATCGCATGAAGCTCGATGTGGATGATTGTAATGTTAGTGTAAGGAAGTGATTAAAATATCAGAGCAAAGGATTAGTTTATTGCAGAAATGAGAATGCTTGGTAGGAGACTCTAGTACTCTATTGGTGTGCCTCTAGCTTGGTTACTTGATGTCACAGGAGCGGGCATGGATTCATACAGGTTTTGCATGGTATACTGCGGCACATCTCTCCAAATTTGCTGCAACTTGTCCTCTAGATTGGGTAAACTTCTAGACTGCTGATATTGGGACTCTAGGTGGTCCCAGATGTTTGACAGGTGACAAATCTGAAAATAAGGCACGTCATGGAAGTGCTGCATTTTTGTGGAGACATTCTTGCGATACCCTTTCTGTTTGGAACTAACCATTACCCTACTGGAAAATGCTTCCTCGAAGCCCTGCATGATTGACAACACAGCAATAAGTGCGGACATCCCGCAGTCCCATGTGTTCCCCATGTTCCTTGTATCACTACTAGGGGTAACCGACTGTTGTAGGTGATGGCCTCCCCAGACCAGCACACCAGTAGTAAGGGCAGGATTGAGGCACTCGCCACGAGGTCTCCAGATACAAACACAGCCGTCATTATTGTACAAAGGCAACCTGAATTTGTCTCTAAAGACAAACCGGTTTCAGTCCATAGCAGTCTAGGTGTATCGACCAAAGAAAGACAAGGGCCACGAAGGATGCGAAAATGAAAGACTCCCTAGGCCTCGGTACCTAGTACTGTTGGGGTCGGAAAAGAACAAGAGTTGACCAAGGGAGGTCGAATAGGATAGATGAAAGTGAGGAGCCTAGCACAAATAAGTGGAAGCAATGTCAGGACTCGGCCAATCTGCGCTCCCAAGTTCAGAGCCCGTGGGTCCCCTTTTAGTCTCCTCTTACAACAGGCAGGGGATACCAAGGGTGTTATTCTACTGCCCCCACCCACAGGGGGAAATCACTGCAGAAATGCAGGTAAAGTACCCACATGCATTTATATTTTGTTCATGGTACAATCATGGAGCCAAACTTTATCTACTATTCATTATTCTGGAGATAAGCAAGTAATCAGTGAATGGTATTTTAATATGATAACTTTTTACAAATTTATTAACAAACATTTTCAGCTTTTAGCAATTTTTTCTTCTTTTCTGCACTTTTCTCAAGTTGGAAACCAAGCTAAATAGACATTCTGCTTCATCATAGGTATTGTAGTCCATAGGAATGGGATTAGTTGTATAGATTCAAGGTCCAGTGACCTAAATGGTTAGACCCCTTGAAAAAAACATCATCATTATCATCAGATATGTAGGTTACATTATTTACTTATTGAAAATCCTCAGCCTGTTTCCAGTCATTTGACCAGTTAGGAATGGAATGAATGAAGCCCCAATCTAGTGGCGAGGATAGGAATTGTGTCGGCTGCTGAAGCCTGTCGCACTCCTCGGAGCAATGATTAATGACTGACAGATGAAATGATATTGGAGTGTGTCGCTGGAATGAAAGATGACAGGAAAAACCGGAGTACCCAGAGAAAAATCTGTCCCGCCTCTGCTTCGTCCAGCACAAATCTCACATGGAGTGTCCGGGTTTTGAACCACAGAACTCATAGGTGATACAGTACTTTTGTATCCATATATTGGCACAGGCCAGAGTAAAGTGTAGCTTCCACTGAAGTCCCAGTCAACATCTATGCCTGTGACAATATGGAAGCTGCTGAAGTATGAGTAGTGCTGATTAATCTGAATGACTACATTCAGAGCACGACTAGTGCATCTGCTCACAGGGTCAGTCGTGCTGCAATAGTACTTTCTGACCAAGTGAGGAAAGCAGTGGCAAACTACCTCACTCCTCATCTTGCCTAGTACGCCTCATTTTGGTGCTGCCATTGGTTTTTGGGGTTTCCTTATAACCGCATAACCTTTGGTGGTGTTATTTGAGGATCCAGCCAGCCTCTGGGCTATCGACCTAACAGACAGACAGCTTTCTTACTCAACTATGCCTAAACACCTCATTGTTTTTGTTATGCATTTCTTATTAAATGCAATTGAGTTTTTTTGGCATCGTAATTTGCCTGACTGGCCAAATAATTTAAGAAGGAAGCCTTACTTGTCAGTGTCGCCTCAGTTTAAAAGTAAACTTAAAAGCTTTTCAGTTTGATGAACAGTTGAGTTGATATTTGATATAGGTATATCTCAGATATACAGTTAAAAAATAGGCTTATTTGATTTTTCACCGATTAACTTTCTCAAAATGGTATCCACTAATATGTAATGTCAATTCAACTTTTGCATATTTTTTATGCAAAGAACCTATCACAGAATAGAGCCCAGCATATAGTTTTCTGCAAGAAATGTCATCGCATTAATAAAAAAATAATTACACTTTGTGTTATACCAACACAAGACGGGCCTTATGGCAACAGTGGGATGGGAAAAGCTAGAACTGCAGAGGAAGTGACTGTGGCCTTAATTAAGTTGGAGCTCCAGCATTTGCCTGGAATAAAATTGAGAAACGATGGAAACCAATCTTCACGGCTGCCAACAGTGGGGTTCGAACCCACCATCTTCCGAATGCAAGCTGATCATTACGTGGCCCAATCTGCGCAGCCAACTGTCTCGGTAACTCTAATGGTTCTGCTGGAAATTATGCTTTGACATGGTATAATACACGTTCCAAAGCCTGCAAACCACTGACTGTTAGTTGACGTTTCTACTGCTGCCACTCATTTTCGCTGAATCGTAGTACTGCTGCATTTGTATGAAAACTAACCTGGTACAATTGCTAGTTTGCAAGAAAAATAACAATATAAATTGACTAAAGGTTTTTTTTTGCTTTGTGAATACTCGTCGCGCTAATTCAGATAAGTTTTTGGCAACAACTGTATGTGATAGGAAAAGACCAGACTGAGAAGGGAGAGCTGTGGCTATAGTAACAGTCCCGGTATTTATCTGGTGTGAGCACGGGGAAACTACAGAAAACAATCTTCAGCACCGCCAATGGTACATTTTGAACCTTTAATCTCCAGAATGCAAGCTACATTCATATGGCCCACACAACTCGTTCAGTTACACAGTAACTTTAGTTTCATCTTCCCTTCATCGATGCTATTTAGATTACACTCGCTTTAACGACACTATAATCAAAACTACAGTTCCTTGTATGGTGGCGTGTCGCTTTAGTCCCAATAATATTATGAAATTTTATTTCCACCGAAAGCAATATTCTTATCTATGGGTAAGTCATGCTCATGTTTAGCTACATTTGAGTAATGTGACTAACATTTGGTGCATGCACTGACGAATTTCAATGGTTGCGACAAGCGTTGCTAGCAAGATACTTCGTTTCCATTTGAAACTTTAAACGACTTCTAGATAAAGACCGGCTGAACATTGTTTATGCAATGGAACATCATGCATAACTTAGATGTTTTCTAAGGCCTAAAACTAGTTATCATTTCTGCAATCTGCCTGATGCTTTTGTAGAGGAACTTACATATTTGTCTCCCTATTAAAAAAAAAATTAAAAATTCATAAAGCTAACATAAAATTCATTTACTGTTGTTTTCCTTCTTAGAACTTATTTTCCTGACTTCTGTGGTTTTAACAAATGACTGAATTGTAAGGGACTTTTGGACTAGCTCTTCACAGGTATCATATTTTTCCTGTTACAGTATCACTGTTGGAAATGCGGAGAAGTATTCTGCACCCGCTGTATAGACAAGCATACTCCATTACCAGGACATATGTCTCAGCGTGCCGTACCTGTCTGCAAGCCTTGTTACCGTGAAATTCGGCGATCGTCATCTGTAGAGTCGCCTTGATCGTCGTGTGCCATGAGGCTGAACAACAGCTGTGATCTCATTTCCCTTCCAGCAGTCATAAGTAATATTCCAAAATGGTTCTCCTTATGTCGAACCCTTAGCGAAGTTGCGTGTCTGGTAAAATCTGCTTTGTTCCAGTTTGGCCAGGAAAGTGAGGATGGCCCTTCTAGAATGAACAGAGCTGTGTAACTAGTTAAAATGGCAGGATACAATCTACCTTGCTGACCATGTTGTATTAATGCTAGTTTCTATAGAAATTGTGAGTTATATTTTGTCTGTTGATACAACACCAAAGACGTTAGTGTATATTTATTGTGTACGTGTATTTTCCAATGTAAATATGTATTGTTGCATTTTGGACTTGGTATGTCATTGTATATTCAAGAAATTCATCAGTGTAATAATGATGTACAATGATGTGTAAAAATATAAACAGCATCAACATTCGCTTTGTAGATCTTTGGAAAATTTATGCTAATTTTCCTGGAATGCGTTGAATGCAGCTTGTGGAAAAAAAGTATATTTTGTCGAAATAACAATTACTATTTTAAATTAATGCAATAAAGTAATCTTACAATTTGTTTAATTATAAATGTTTTAAAATAACTTTCTTCTTCTGTGAAATACACGTTATCTGGTGAAATTTGTTCTGTAAATACAATGATTTTTTAATTATAATACTCGTGTATGCTTATTACCTATCAATAACTCTCCTTTTTTTTTTTTGCCAAATAAAATTGGTTTTATTGTATCCCTTTTCAAAACCTTTTTGTAACTTATAATCTAAAGATTTTGCATATTACCCTTGATAAAATTGATAAAACAATCAAGATCAACAGCAAGCCAAGAAAAAAACTATCTGCCTGTTATACTTACTGCAAATTGCTTTTGAACAGCATCAAATACGTTTAGCCTTAAAATAAACACAAAGAAAACAAAATTCATGGTAACCAACAAGCAGAAAATCGGACATTATCACTTGAGATGAAAACATCATGTTGCAAGTAAAATACTAAGCATGTTTTTTGAGTAAGTACCGTTTTTAAATATGGCCACTGAAGCGCTTCGGTCGTTATTTTTGAGCATGCATGCACGCTCAGTACGTACATCTGCAGGCTTATCTCCACAAACGCCATTATGGAAACCAGTACATACATTTGTCCGTATTGAAAATGCCTCTGACAATTAATGATCCCGCTGAGTGTCAAGTACGCACTGTGAATAGTTTTCTAAATGCAAAAGATGTGAAAACTGTTGAAATTCATCAGCAGATTAGTGAAATGCATGGAGAACATGCTATGAGCAAAGGAATGATAAGAGAATGCATTAGAAGGCTGTACTAATGTCCACGATAAGAAGTGTAGTGCGCTGTCATTACTGAAGACTTGGTGCAAAAAGTTGAGTTTAGTCATTAAGTTACAAGCTGCCTGAAATTTCAAGGAGTGTTCTTTATGAAATTGTCAGTTCGCTTAGATTATCAGAAGTTGTGCTCACGCTGGGTACCGAGGATGCTGACAGAGGTACACGAAACCAAATGCGTAGGCAGTGCTTTGACTTTCCTTGAGGGGTACAGTAATGAAGGTTCCTAAGCCGAACTGTTAATGGCAACGAAACGCAGGTGGCTTAGGCCTATGTTACGTCGGAATCAAAACAACAATCCGTCGAATGGAGATACTCAACATCACCCGTGAAGGTGAAGAACAAGCAAACAATTTCAGCTCACAAACTCTTGTGCGCTGTGTTTTGGGGTAAACAGGGTGTGATGCTTGGAGATGTTTTGCACCAGAGTGACACAAAAAATGCCAAGACTTATTGTGAGAACTTATGTCAGTGATGGGCAGTCTGAGATGGGGTCTTAAGATTTCTCGAGACTAGCGCAGGACTGTTTCACACGAGAATTTGAGAGATCTCGAGAGCGTTTTCCCCACATTGTGTGGCGTAGGTCTACAGGTAGACGGAGTTGAACGTTATTCATGCCGAGTATGCGAATAGCCAACCATGCGCCTAAATAAGTGTCGGAAAGCGACTAGGGCATTAATTTCTTTAATTTTTACCGAGGTCTATTCTGACGCTGTGTAACATAATATAAAGCATATGCATTCTGGCATTGTATGCGTCGGTATGCACACAAATTATTAGGCTAAGTACAGAAAGTACCCCCTGTGGGTGGGGGACGCAGATGAAGAATACACCCACGAGACTACTTGTAATTAGTACCATCATGCAGAAAACACCATGGGACGCTTTTACACAATAGGTTTGTGATTAGTAGCGACAGTGTGTGAATTAGGGTGGGTTTTACACTACCTGTGATTAGTACCACTATATAAGCGACACCATGGTTCTGCCTTGCCTATGATAACTACCTGCTATATGAGAACACTATGGGATAATAAGAGTCCCTGCGATTAGTACACGTATATGAGAAACACCATAGGTTTGTGTTGCCTGTAAATGGCGCCGCAATGTGAGAAACACCATAGGTCTGCGTTAATGTGCGCATTACATTACCTGTGAGTAGTACCATAATGTGTGGAATACCGCAAGTCTACGCTACTTTTGATTATAGCTCATTCCATGTTAAGAAAACGGTATTGCTCTTATGATAACAGGGTTGCCAAATCGAACGTCTCTGCTCAACAGAACCACCGGAAAACTGCGGCATTATGTATTGGTGGAACTCGGTACTTGAGTTCAAAATAAAAGAACGAAGAAAGTAAGCTGCACATTATTTTTTTGAGATCTAGGGTACAGGATTAGTAAGGCAGGAGAGGGCTTATTTTGTTTTTTACAGCAATATTGATAAACTACTGCAATATAAAATCTCAGTATTGAAGTTCAAGGCAAACTGGGAGAAAATTGACAACAGATAATTTTTATAGGCACGGGGTGGGGGATGCTGTTAATTGCATTGCCAAGGCAACGCCGGTTACTACTGTGTCGTCATATTGCCCCATGAAAAGAATGGTAACAATTAAATGCGCTTGTGAAAAGGGGGTAAAAATGTGGCAAAAATAAAATGCGCTTAAGAAAGAAAATCTAAATAACAAAACCAAACTCAGATAAAAATCATAGCAAATTTCTGTATCTGTACAAGTCATGCCGTGATGTATCGCTGCACACCAAAGAGTCAAAATCGTCAGTAACAACTGCTGTATGGAAAATTCTAAATTCCCATGGAGGGAATTAGATATTTTTCACCAATAGAGCATGTCAAAATGTCAAAAACATATCAGATGTAAGGCTTTTCAGGCGTTTGCTCTATTAACCAGCGTTTCGTCTTAGGTCTGATACTAGACTCATCAGAGTGGGATGTGTCAGACCCTACCCACTGATGCTGGGGTGTATGCAGGTGAACTTATCAGAAGCCTATATAAAAGGCACAGTCTGATAAATCTCCACAATGGAATTATTGCCCGTCTAGCAATTCCGAATGGAAAATTCTAAATTCACTGCAGTCATCAGACTGTGCCTCTTATATAGACTTCTGATAAGTTCACTTGCATGCACCCGAGCGTCAGTGGGTAGGGTCTGACACTACACTCTGATGAGTCTAGTGTCAGACCTAAGACGAAATGCTGGTTAATAGAGCAAACGCCTTAAAAGCCTTACATCTGATATGTTTTTAACAACTGCTGTACCGTACAAGAATATTAGAACACACACAAATAAATACAGGACTTCTCTTCAACAGTGATAAGCTGCCGGCAATTCACAGCATAACGGATTACGCCTAACATACTGTACCAGAGCGACACAGAAGGAAAATGAAGGGAGGCACAAAGCGATAGTTGTTCCCACCATTGTGCTTCCTCCCAAGAATGTATTTATTAAATACAGAATGTTAAGTACAGTAGTTATTTTAATAACTCATGGGCAAAAACATGCTTCATACATTTTTATTCTTTCGTAATACAATAGAAAGTAGATTACAATATTCGTTAATCGCAAGGAATTATGAGTGTCTAAGAGGGGGTGTGTTCACTCTTTGTAGGTCCATAAGAGCAATACTGTTTTCTTAACATGGAATGGGCTATAGTACCACAACATGACAAATACCATGGTTCTACTTTCTTAGCGATAAGTACCATTATGAGGGGCCGATGACCTGGATTTTGGACCCCTTTAGACTAGAAGCATCATCGATTCAGTATTGTGCTTTAGAAGCAGTCCCTTGGTAATACTATTGTTTAACGCTAGTTTCTGGAAATGTGTGGCATTGCAGGTCGGATCCACTGATTGTTTTAAATTCATATCCATTCATTCATTTTTTGTCCTCACGTTTTGAATTCTGGTCAGTGGAGCATTTTGGACTTTTAAATCGTCATTACATTTCTTCTTATTTCGTACCATTAGGGGCCGATGACATAGATGATAGGCCCCTTTAAACAATAAGCATCATCATCATCATCAAGTACAGAAACTGACAGCTACTGTAGGTGCACACAGTTGAAAAGATCCCTCATTCAATATCCATATGACAAGTGCTTATGTTTACTGATATTTTGGTGACTAAGGAAATAATTCCTTACAATGTTATAGATTATTTGCATCATAATTAGGTACTTCCTGACAGTGCACTGTGTGATTGTGTCTAATTGTACGAGACAACTTTAAGACGATGTCCGAAACGCAACGTAAGTCGTGGATGTACTGTAGGTTATTAGCCTATATGAATACATCAAATCAAATCAAATCAAATCAAATCAAAATCTCTTTATTTGCAAATGAGGTGTCTACCTCGGTGGCAAATGGTACACTAAAATACATTATTGTCAAGCACTAAATTTTAAATTAACAAGAGAAGAAAATTTTCCTATAATACAATATTATACAATTTACGCTAACAATGTTTTCTATTAAACGCACAGCTCATCCTTGATAAATTTATATTGTTTACAAAATTCTACTTATAATATCTCCTGTACTACTTACAAATATAGTCAACTGATATACAGTATGTGGAATTACTTCAAATGATACTATACAACTGGTATAAGATTAATATTTACATTGCATTTATTTACTTATTTACTTTTTTTTTTTTTTCTTTTACCCGTTCTGGAACCTAAGTAGCATAATGATCTGCTGCGTCTTAACCAGAGCCCCTTTTGCCACCACTTTTCAGAGTTCCTGAAGGGCCTTCACAGCTACCGTAGCGGTCCCAGGGCCCTCGAAGTCCCCACTGTACTTCACCCCTATAGGCAGTCCCCTACTTGGCTGTCCAAACTCCTTAGACCAGGGGATGGAATTAATTTATTCACACACATTTTTTTAATTTACAATAACCTGCACTGGTCGAATGCCCTCTAACACTTCATTTATTTTCTCTGTTGCTGTTTATTCTCTTCTTGAATATCTGTACAGATTTTGGAAAAGGATCAAACACTACCCCTGGTAAACTGTTCCACTCCTTCACACCCTTCCCAATGAATGAAAATTTACCCCAATCGCTTCTGCTAAATTTCCTTCTAATTTTATATTTGTGGTCAGTCCTGCCGATATAATTATTTTCCAACTGAAGCCTCTCACGGATATCTCCCCATGCTTCTTCTCTTGTATAGGCTCTATATAATCCTATAAGTCTAGTTTTCTCCCTTCTCTTTCTTAGAGTTTCCCACCCAAGTTCCTCTAACATTTCTGATACACTACTCTTTCTCCTGAAATCCCCTGTTACAAATCTTGCTGCTTTCCTCTGCACACTATCTATTTCTTTTATTAGGTATTCTTGGTGAGGATCCCAAACACTGTTTGCATATTCCAATAATGGACGAACCATACTCAAGTAACTTTTTTCTTTTAATTCTTTTAGTTCATGCTGAAGAGATGCCACATAGCACAGCCTGCTCTGTTGTTTATTCAAAAGAAGTAATATATGAGTCACTTAATAATACATGGCACTTAAAAACATTAATATTACTGAAGGGGAATCCTCACAGACAATATTTCAAGCCCGGCCTGCATCACAAGAAGCTACCCTGTCTACAACAATTTGCAAGGTATCCAGATAGGTGTAGATAGATCCTATCTACAGTTATTCACAAAGGATATGTCCTCCCCAAATAACTCATAAACAGTTTAAGATACTGACATTCTATTTTCACTTTCATTAACGGTATTAAGGGGTTCATGCAGTACTTTTCCAGGCTTTTGACAAAATTTATCAGCACACACATTTCCGTATGAGAACGTTATTTCACGCAATAACTGCTTATAATATACTATGAAACTTACACTTGTAGTTACTGGGACATCGCACAGATTGCAGCATACAGAATCTGTCTCAAGATTCTCGCGTGAGTCTCAAGATTTGTGACGTCGGTTTCGAGAGTCTCGACAGAGATCACTGCCCGTCACTACCTTACGTAAACTCCGTTGTGCAGTCAGAAACAAATGGCATAGTATGGTATGGCATGTTTGCAAGGGGGATTCTTTTACTTCATGATAATGCGCGACCTTGCACAGCTAATTGAACCCAAGACCTCACTGCTTCATTTGGTTGGGAACGTTTTATCATTCTCCGTATAGTCTTGATCTAGTGCCTAGTGACAACCTCTTGTTCCTGCACTTGAAAAAAGCATTTAGGAGGTCAACGCCACGATAATGATGACTTAAAAACAACCATGCTGCAGTGGCTGGCACATCAGGTGCCATATTTCTATGAGGAATTCGGAAGCTGGTTTCACATTACAAGTGTCTTAATATGCTTGGAACTTATGTTGAGAAGTAGTTTAAGGTACAGGCTTACATATAAAAAAACAAATTGTTTAAAAATTGCATTATTTTTTTCTATAACAAAAATACTTAAAAAAACATGCCTCATACATAAAATGCTAACACAAGTTTGGGATCAAGATACGGGAATCAAAACAATACTCAGCATTAGAAGAAGCATTTTTTGAAATTAAACCATCGTATGTGCACCTGTGGACTCTGAGTCATGTTGTGAAGTGTTGTGTTCCTGGAGCTGCTGTAAGATGTACACTAAAAGCTTCGTCAATGAACTGACTGCAAGCCTTTGAGATAATGAATGTATCGCAGAATGTTGAAGATCCATGGGCAGACCATGTCATCACCGGAAAGGTATTCTGCCATACCGGAAACACCACGTGAAGTAGAAAATCAGTCTATTTCAGTCATCTCAGAAATGACAATGACAACCTGATATAACTGACCAGAGAAGGCAAGACAGAGGGAAGCACTGATTTGGGCGGAACCATCAACAGTGGTTCCACATTCGTGATACAGCAACTCTGATATAGCAAACATAAAATAGTGTTACGTGCTGGCCCCGTGGAAGTCCCTTTCAGTACCTCCAGGGAGGGGCTGGCGACTCTCACGACCTGGGATCTCCCAGCCGGCTTGTAGGGTGGGACCGGCCTTTCCGTGTATTGTTCTCCTCAGCTGGCTTACCTATGAGTTTCACAGAGATTCAACGGGAATGTTCTGCCTCGGTGACATCGCGAAATTTCTGGGTTAAAACACGCAAGCTATAAAAAGGGAGGCTAACTGCAGACAGTAAGTCAGTGCTGGACTTGGGGTCAGAGTTGGACTCCGTTGTGGAGTCTGTGACACTCAGTGAGTTGGGGTTCGGTGGCTGGGTTGAGGGTGACAGAGGTGTTGGCTGTCACTAGTGTCCCATCGAGATTTGAACGAGGAGCTGTCGTGGCGTCGGAGAGTCCAGTGAGTGGGGTGGTGGAGACGACAAAACGGAAGACTGTACTGTGTTCTTGTAATTCTGTGGACTGAGGATCAGCATGAGCCAGCTAGGAAACCCACTGTCGTGAGTGCGAGGATAAATGGACCTGTGTTAATGTTCGGTGTTGTATCGTCCTACTGTTGAATACTGTTGAGCTGTTCGCTGCATGTGACTGTGTGAATTACTGGACCGTCTGTGGAATCGAACCAACGAACAGGCATCGTGTGTTGTGTAGCCAGTGGCACTGTCTTCAAATACAGCAGTCTATGCACAGCGGCTGTAGGAGGTGACTGGACCTCCTGCTGCACCATAAGGAAGAGCAACTTGTAAATAGACAGTAATTAGTGTGGCCATTCATAACTGGTTAGAACACACACACACACACACACACACACACACACTCTCTCTCTCTCTCTCTCTGTGTGTGTGTGTGTGTGTGTGTGTGTGTGTGTGTGTGTGTGTGTGTGTGTGTGTGTGTGTGTGTGTGTGTGTGTGTGTGTGTGTGCGCGTGCGCATTTATTAAGTCATCCTGAAATAAATTAGAGTAATGAAACAGGTGGAGTTTTATTCGTAACAATAGGATCTTCAGTTCTGATGTGGCTTGAGTGCAGGATAAGAAGAAAGCTGGGTAAGTACAGGAAAGGGAGAGAAACATAAGATAAATACAGGTGGTAAAAGAATAGGAACACAGGACAAACACACAAGGAAAAAAGGATCCCAATGGGGAAAGTAATTATTGTTATTATTAGCATATGGTAACGTACACAAAACAATACAAAGATTAAATATACATGAACAGTAAGCACAAACTATTAAATACAAAATTACAAGATATACACATTATAACACTGAAAACAATCATGTAAGCAACAGGGTTCAAAGAGTTGGATCTAAATTCTCAAGCCAATGCATGGCCTCAGCAGAAGCCAACACAAAGTCCTGGCTGGATCCATTGCATTTGGTGACAATATGGTCGATAATCTGCTTAACTGCACCACAGTCGCAGGCTGGAGAAAATCTCATACCCCATTTAAACATCAGGGAAAGTAATATAAGGAACAAACAAGCCTTAGTCAAAGTCCAAGAGGGAGGGGGATAAGAAAGGAACATGAATAGGACAACCACAATGGCAGGTCAGTTTGGGAAAAGTGAGGAAGAGAAATAGGAGATGAGGACAAATATGGAAACACACAAGGAGAAGGACAATCTCAACATCTTCATACACTGCCATCTTCAAATAGACAGGCTCTCTTCTCATCAATCCCAGTTCTTCCACATCCACCGGGCCGAATGACTCAGACGGTCGAAGCGCTGCCTTCTAACCCCAACATGGCAGGTTCGATCCTGGCTCAGTCCTGTTGTATTTGAAGGTGCTCAAATAAGTCAACCTTGTGTTGGTAGATTTATTGGAACAAAAAAACTGCTGCTGGACAAAATTCCAGCACCTCGGCGTCTCTGAAAACCGTAAAAGTAGTTAGTGGGATGTAAAGCAAATGTATCTATCTATCTATCTATATTGTATATAAAATAGGAGTTTCGTCTGTACATTTCTCAGAATTTAAAAATAATGGTATTTTTGTATCGGTCGAATCCACAGTAACAAGGAAATGCACATTTTAATGAAATGAAATGGCTTTTTAGAGCCGGCAGTGTCCGAGGACATGTTCGGCTCGCCAGGTGCAGGTCTTTTGATTTGACTCCCGTAGGCGACCTGCGCGTCGTAATGAGGATGAAATTATGATGAAGATGACACATACACCCACTCCCTAGTGCCAGCGAAATTAACCAAAGATGGTTAAAATTCCCAACCCTGCCAGGAGTGACCAAAGGCGAACATGCTAACCATTTAGCCATGGAGCCGGACTGCACTTTTTAATTTTCTGTCATCTATGTCCGTTTGTATGTGCGGGCATCACAAGAACATGGCTGGAGAGAATTTGATGAAAATCGATATGTAAAGTTGGGGAATGAGGCACTACAACCTAGGCTATAAATAATAATATTCACATTGAGTGAAATGGTAGTACAGGGGGCCTATAATTTAATTCTGAAATATCTATGTTATTAGTGGTCCTACTGAAAAGTACGATATAAGAAAAGTTATAGAGAATATAATCTGCAATCATTTGTCTTAATATAGTTTTACTGTACTGACTATAACAGAATTCATGAATCTAATTGTTGTTGCTTAGGCCATATCAGTGCCAAGTATTGCTAACGTGGAAATATCGTTCAATCGTCTTAACTGGCAATGGTTTTTGTCATGATTGTCTTAAGATGTAAAATCGTGTGGTCTTTGGTTCATATCGACAAGGAAAATTGTGAAGATGATTATAAAAATCATGAAGGAATAATCCCTTGAAGAATACTCTAAGATACGAGGGAGTTATGGAAGAAGGAAGAACTCTCTTTACATTAGATGCCTGAATATCACAGAGTTGAAGGAAATATAAATGTGAAAGCCTACATTTTCAAAAGCTCATAAAATAAATCAAAAATAATATTACATTGATGATTACTTCTTGTGATGTGCTCTGTTTCTTCTGCTGCCATTTATCTCCAACGGATCGCATTACTGCTGCATCTGGAGTTAAACAGCCCGCCTGAATACTGGCGGGAAGTAGCTGGGGAGTTAAATAACTTAATTTTGTTTAGCATGCCATTCCTATGGTTCATAAATTTTCTAATAATACGTAACACACTGGTTCATCCCAGTTTTCAAGCTATTCGATGCCTACTCTGAGGCGCTGATTGGAATGAGCAGTGTACACACTTAATGGAATATGGCAGGGGAGTGTTCACTGCTGTCTGCAGCCTGCTCATTCCGTAGCAAAGCGTCAGCTAGTAACATTATATTATTATTTATCTCCTGCATCCATCTCTTCTCAGCCTTCAGATCTGTCAAGATGGCCCCTCAATGAGTGTTGATACCTGCTTGCTTGATGAAGACTGGAAGCAGAAATGAGCTCGTAGGGGACTGAGAACGGGGATAGATGAGGAGAGAGCGTATCTATTGAAGATGGCATGTAGTGATGGACAGTCTGAAATGGAGTCTCGAGATTAGCGCAAGCACCAGTTTCTTGCAAGAAATGTTGAGAGATCTCGAGAGCACTGTCCCCATATTGTACAGCGAGCAGTATCTCGAAAGCTGAGAGGAAGACGGAGCTGAATGTTGTTTGTGCCGAGTATGAGAATAGCCACACACAGTCCTTCTGCATTCCATAAGTACGTGTCAAAAAGAAACTAGGCCGTTCATTTCCACTGAGGTCTATAATTGATGCAAAATAACAATTATAAATAATACGCATTCCGACAACGGCAAGTACACGAACAAGTAGGCCAAGTACAGAAACTGATGGCTACTTTAATATACATCCATATCACTCATAATTTATCAGAGCTCACATTCAATATCCATTTCACCAGTTTAGTGACATTATGGTGACCAAGGAAATAATTCCCTACAATGTTATAGACTTTTAGCGTCATAATTAGATATTACAAGTAACAACTCTCATTGTTGTTCCGTATTGAAGATGACGTTAGGCATAGATATCAAGGATAATTTAATAATAAATTAAATTAAAGTTCGGGACATGGGATTATTTTGAAGAGATGTCGCATAGCACAGTCCGCTGTGTTGTTTGTTCAAAAGAAGTAAAATACTTCTGGGATGATCTGGCACTTAAAAACGCATAATATCACTGAAGGGGAATCGTCACAGAGAACACCTCCGGCCCGGTTTGTATCACAAGAAGCTACACTGTCGACAATTGCGAGGTATCCAGGAAGGTGTACAGTTATTAACATATTATTCAGGGTTATTCAGCTAAGATGTCCACCTCAAATACACAGTTAAAAAAGATTACGGGAACATGATTAGAACGCATGCCATGCTCCACTAAAACAATACCTCATACCCAGGCATATTACCATCTAAACCTTTATTCTTTACCGTTGAAGTATACAAAAGAACATCGATGGATTTGCGTTCATTTTCAGAACACAAACAGAAATGTCCAAAGGGCGAAAACAAAGTGATAACAATCCTCCAGGGTGGATTTTTATCACAGCTGGAGAGCTTTAGTATGGCGTAAGTCCTCCATGAGCATTTATCACAGCTTGGCACCTACGTGGCATGCTCCACATAAGTCGACGGAGGTCACGTTGCGGTATCAGGTCCCATTCTTCAATGAGAACCTGTTTGAGGTCTTGGAGAGTCTGTGGTGGAAGAGGACGCCCACGAACACTTCTGTCAAGCCTATCTCACACATGCTCGATGGGATTAAGGTCGGGACTCACTGCTGGCCATTCCATCTCTTGAATGCCAGTTCTCGCAAGACAGTTCTGGTGATGCGCGCTACATGAGCCCTGGCATTGTCGTGCACGAATACGAATTCAGGGCCAACACCGTATGCAGCAACCAACATATGCTGTAGCAGTATCTGCTCGATGTATCCTGCAGCGGTAAGACTACCACGGATGACGACAAGATCCGTGCGGCCATCAATACTACTGCCACCCCATACCATCACAGAACCTTGTCCGAATCGGTCATCTTCTTGGACAACATTTGGCATGTACTGCACATCATGGCATCTCAATACATGTTGACGCCCGTCACGTTGTGTCAGGGGAAATCTGAACTCGTCTGTGAACAACACAGGTCTCCATTGGCAAAGTTGCCAGTTGACGTGGGCACAGGCAAACAGAAGGAGAGCTGTGCGATGTTGCTGCGTTAAACGGGGCACTCGAACAGGATGTCTGGGTCATAAAGACATTTCTCTTAACCTGTTCCTTACTGTCTGGTCAGACACTGTGACTCCAGTGACCCTCCTGAGGTCTTGTTGCAGTTCTCTAGCAGTTGCTGAACCGACGCTGCAACGCACAGATGGTCAGAAATCGGTCATCCTGTGGAGTTGTCATGTGTCCACGACCTTGCCCAACCCTCCTTGTGAACTGGCCTGTCTCATTGTAGTGATTCCACAAGCGGTGAATGACTGACGGAGAGACATTGAGATCCACAACAACACAATGAAAAGTCTATCATTCCTGGATCAAAATGACGGCCCTTGCGACTTGAACCTCGTTAAGAAGGATCATGAGATGTGCTGGTTTAGGTACAACGTGCTCAAATGACCGCAGTTGTTTGTGTACCTCACGACACACGGACGCACCATTATTCGCTTAGTTTTAAGGGGTCACTGACAGTTTAATGCATGGCTACACCTACAGATGTAGCATAACTTAGATTAGACATACACTGAGTAGTTAAGTTCTCAAGGTATGCTGTACGACAACTGGAACTACATCTACTAAATTAATGTTTACATACCAGACGTTACAAAACATGTTCCCCTAATTTTTTTGAACTGTGTAATTTGTGAACCGCTTAAAATAGTGACATTCTGTTTTCACTTTCGTTAATGGTATTAAGGGGCTCATAGTTGAACATGCAGTATTTTCCCAATGTATCGTTACACACATCTCCATAAGAGAACATTATCTCACGCAATAACTGCTGATGACGTACAGGGTGACCCAAAAGTCTGTTAACGTTTAACGAGGCAATACTTCACGGAATTTTGGAGGTAGAGAGGTAATAATTGACACAAGAAAGTAATTTTCAGTCTTTAATAAGCAAGCCTACTAGAGTATCTGGTACAAGTAAATTGTGTATTGATCATGCTTTGATTAAAAGTAGATTGAGAAATGATGATTCTATCATCTCTCAAAGTAAAACATCAGATCATTATCCTATAATAGTAAACCTCAACACTCGAAGTGCCTCGGTCCCTAGTAATATACCAAATTTTTGATGTAACTGTTTAAAAACAGATAATTTTGAGCTTACGAATCATTTAAGTAAAATTGAGAAGACATCTTAAATAGCAACGATTTAGATATCAAACTTGATAAATTCATGAATACGATTAAAAGCTGCACGAGCCTGTGCACTGATCAACTGAAATCAAAGGAAGTTAAAGGAACAGAATGGATTGTTTACTATTCACACTAGAGACCGACTTTTTCATCAATATTTAAAAAATAAGGATAACTTGAAAATTATGAACAGTATAGGAAATATAGGAACAAACTTCTTCTTCTTCTTCCTGGTACATTTCTGCCTACGCAGATCTTTCAATAGGAACAAACTAAATGATCTAATTGTGAAAACGAAAATGGAATACTATACGAATTTGATAAATTGCAGTTCAAATAACCAGGTTAAGGTTTGGGGCATAGTCTATGAAATAACACAAAGGTCAGTTAGAAAAGAAGAGATTAAGGAAATCAGATATAAAGGTGAAGTCTTTAAAAGTGACATAAATATTTCTAATAAATTTAACAATTATTTTATTAACGAAACCACTGAGAAAGCAAAGCATCACAGAGAGATTTCCAACTCCACATTAAATACAGCTCGCAACTCTCATACTTCCTCCCTTGCACTGGTAACATAATACGATCTGAAGATGTTTGAGTGAAGTAAACGAAAACAAAGCTGTAGGAATAGACAATATTTTGGCTAGAATTATTAAAGAAAATATAGAGTCATCAATGGAACCGTTGCTGAATATTATCAATGATTCATTCACCTTAGGTTACTATGCGAAGCAGCTTAAAACAATAGTAAAACCTCTTCACAAGTCTGGAAATATTTGACATTAGAAATTACAGACACATTTCAATAACTACAACAATGTCAAAAATATTTAAGAAATGCTCAAAGAACAATATTTACTAATTTTTAGAAAAACACCACATATTTTAGCCCAGACAGTTTGGATTCATTAAAAATCTCGGAAAGACTGATGACATATCCACCTTCATCAAGAGAATATATGAAAATTGTAATTCTTCTCTACTCTCCACAGGGATATTTCTCGACCTTGAAAAGTTACTGGAACATCGCACAGATCGTAGCACAAGAGAATCGCTTATATTTCTCCACATGAACAAGAGGATTTACAGGAGACCAGTAGACACAATCATGGCGGACAGTACCATTAAGTTTCAATTGCGCCTTATCAGATCATGCAAATTTCCCTGAAAATTCTTCATCCTCATGAACCATGTGCTCAAAACATTCACATTGTAGCGTCAAGTGCTGCCATTACGCCAGATATACGGACACCTGTAATTTGGTCTGCATTTGTTCATCAGGTGGCGATGGTAAGCCTCGAGCAAAACCCTTGGAGGTGTTTGACACCAGTAGACTACGTGCTGACAGTGGGTTTCACCCTCTCCCTACCTCATCATCTTCATATACCCATATGCGCAGGCCGCTCATGTGCTTCATGGGGATAAAACCTGTTGTCAGTAGATAGCCTACTCCTGTTGAATAACATTAAGGGGTCTGCTCAAGGCTTTACATCCCCATCTGATGAATGAACCACCATTGTCATATGCCCTCACACCATATGAACACTGCAGAGAGGTTTAAATTACATAAAATCAACTTCATGGTCCATATCGCACTTTAACAGATTCATAACCAAGTATTTTTTATTTTCCACCTTGTCGATATATTAGTTGCTCAAGGCAACTCATTGGTTTAATATCAAATTCAGGCTTTTCGCACACGATCTAATGATTTGAAATTGTATATCACCACCTCTCCTATCAAGCCAGCCAACAATTTGATAGTGAATGTTTTTTTTCTTTTTCCTCCCACCAACAGAACTTGAACCGGCTAACCAAGGCATCAGACCATATACAGAGTCTTTATTTATGCTTGCAAGGACTTTCTTGCTCGACCTTCGCCGTCAGTGACGGTTCAGTTGCCGGCTACCGCACGCGCATATGTACGGCAGAATATGGTGCTCAAAATCATTGTCATGCATTTTATTCACCATGTTTACAGTTTATGCTGAAAATGTTCCCCATACGCTGCCAAACATAATCGGCATCTCCTAATGAAGTTTTCGGTTACTTTACCAAGTTCTTCAGCAGTGATGGATGCAATTGCAGCTCTTATATTGTCTTTAAGTTCATCTAGTGTGTGAGGGTTGTTCCCATAAACTACATTTTTTAACATTCCCCACAAATAAAAATCACATGCCGTTAAATCTGGGCTACGAGGGGGCCACAGATTTTTACTTATGATCCTCGTACCAAACATGCTTCAGTAAGGAGATAACGACCTTTACATCTACTTTTATTGTTTACTGAACCTGTACGTTTGAATCTCTTGGCCAGTTGTTTTATTGTCCGATTGATAGGAATGGGTCTCCCTGGAAATTTCGCTCAAAACTTTTGTCTTGTCCTAGCGCACGATTTTCTGCACTTAATGTAAGTATTGTGCAGATATACACGTTCACGTAACGAATATTTCACATACATTACAGCACTTACACAATCACAATAAAACACTATACAATACGACATACAGCTCAGGTCTCAGCAACTGCAGGAAGTGCTGGAAACCACGCGCGTCAGCGGCCTGTCATCAGCAGCCGAGGTCAAGCAAGAAAGTCCTCGCCAAGCATAAATAAAGACTCTGTAGATTTGAAAAGGTGATGGCCAACATCATAATTGTTCGACTCGTTGGCTGAATGGCCAGCGTACTGGCCTTCAGTTCAGAGGGTCCCGGGTTCGATTCCCGGCCGGGTCGGGGATTTTAACCTTCATTGGTTAATTCCAGTGGCCCGGAGGCTGGGTGTTTGTGCTGTCCCCAACATCCCTGCAACTCACACACCACACATAACACTATCCTCCATCACAATAACATGCAGTTACCTACACATGGCAGATGCCGCCCACCCTCATCGGAGGGTCTGCCTTACAAGGGCTGCACTCGGCTAGAAATAGCCACACGAAATTAAATTAATCATCATAATTAATTATTTTCATTTTTGTGTTGGTGAATGACTTTTTGTATAGGAAATGTTAGATGGATGTTCCACCAATCAACACTCCAAACAGTAATTTGTACAAACTTAATAAGTACCAGTTTAGATTCACTTGGAACCATCCTCAGCTCATACAATACATAAATTAATAAGAAATTAGATTAAACACACATTAGAAACAAATAATCCTAAGAATACACTTGAAGTAACCAACGAATATTGTGTGTTGTATAAAATATGCCAAGTTTAAAAAGAACTTCCTTGGAGTCGTCTGCTGACATCATCCAGCAACAAGCTCCACACAAACACAGACAATTCTAACTTACCTAGTGGCGTGATCACGAGGACGAGGAGCAAGGGAGTAAGTACTGTCAATCATCCATTAAATTAGAGACAATTCACATTCCAGTCTTTACAACTTCCCTTTTCTTTTATTTTTCCTCTACAGACTATTCATTCTTTCACATTCTCAACGTCCCATACAACCATGGCCGTACCATCATACGACTACTAATATCTACACATTGGCTGTTCCTTTCCATCTTAACAGTCGACAAATGAGTACAGAAGGATGTTCCCCCAGCTCCTCAACACGCCATCACATTGTCCTAAACAAGTGTCAATTGGGCAATTTCAACACCTTCAAAACCAGACATCAGCTCCAAATGTCTACTCGACTGCTCTCAACAATGGCACTTTTGTAAATTTTATAACTGTTTTTAAAGTGTTAATTTAGTTTGTGTGTTTTAACTCTTGACAATTCAACAGCAAATTAAGTGTGTCAAATTAAAAAGGTTTATGTATTCACCGTACACCCTCACAGAATTACAAACATCACGACGTTACCCCATGGACACCCACAAGATTCGTAACATTTCAAGACAATTCTTCAATTTAATGAATTGGGCATGTAGTTCCATTAAGACAATTTCGACTTTGAGGAAGCTATTCTTAAACTTAACATGTTTTATACGACACATAATACTTGTTGGTTACTTCAAGTGCATTCTTAAGCCGGGTATCAACTGCGCGCGCGACAATGTTTGTTGCTTTGCCTTGCAAAGTCGATACCATGTTGCCTCGCGCGGCAAGACGAACACTGCCGCGCTCGAACTTGGCGCAGGTCGAGCCAAATCGGAGCGGTCTTTTGTCCCGCGGCAAAGGGGTTTCAGTGCGCTGTGTTTGCTCAGTTGAGACGGGTGTTGGGGTGGTTCTACCGTGACAAAATGGATAATGAAATTTGTATAGCTCTGATAGAGCTGTATAAAATTGTAAAGTGGAATCCTAAAAGTGCTAGTTATCACAACAAAAGCATGCACGAGGATGCCTGGAAGGACAAACGTGAGGAAATGGAAATGCCAGTTCAAGAGTTAAAGAAAATGACAACTTTACTGGTGTCATACAGAAGAGAAAATTCCCAGATTAAGAAGTCTCTCATAACTGGTTCTGGTACGTACGTATTTATTAAACTGACTTACAGTATACCACTCGTGTTATATGCAATTATGCTAATGCACTAATCCGGTCTTGTTTATTTACAGATGCAGGTACTGTTTACGTATCCAAGTGGTTTGCTTTCAAGCAATTAGACTTCATGATCGACAAAAATACACCCTTTTTATTATTTATAAATTTCATTTTCCGTATTGACAGATTCAAAGTATAGATAAGAAATGTGTTTTTCTACCATTCAATACACAATTTATTTTAATAGATTGTGTATTGAATGGTGGAAAAACACATTTCTTAAAAATACACCCAACGATACTGTGGGAACTTTGTGTGATGTACGTATCATTTTCAATACAATACATCTGCCTGTGCAGTACTCATAGTATTCGTGCGAGAACTGAGGAACCAGTGTCGATCACCTGCCGCGCTCGACTCTGGCATCACAAACATGATGTTGCGCGTAACACAAATGAAAGAGTTTGCCACGCTCAAACAGATACGCGCGGCAGCCGCACGCAGTTGATACCCGGCTTTAGGCTTATTTGTTTGTAACGTTTGTTGAATCTAATTTCTTCTTTATTTATGTATTGTACGAGTGAGGGTGGTTCTAGGTGAATCGAAACCAATACTTATTTATTACATCTGTATAGATTACCATTTGGAGTGTTGATTGGTGGAACACACATCGAAAATTCCTATAGATGGTCATCATGGCGATCATATTATGCATAAATAAATAAAGATCGCAAACCAGACACAGCCAATGGACTTGTTTCCGAATACCTGGGGATTAGAAAATGCACAAATTTTCAGAATATAAACAAAACATAAAAGATATTCCATTAGGAAGACAAACTTTATTTTTTCCATACTAAAAGAGACATTTATTTTGTCTGAGGCAATCCTTTACAAAAATTATTGTGTCAAGCCTTGAGTAGCTCACAGTCTAGCAAAAAAAAAAAAAAAGGTAGGGCCAATCCATAAGGATACTCTAGAATACTTCAGATGTATGTTAGCATACACACGATCTCATTTCTATACATACAAAAATGAAGATATCCAATAATCAACATACGATTCTCATCTGAGGCTGCTGATCAAGAAGAAAACAGTCAGCGGCACCAAATACTCTGAGAAAAAACCTCCAGACTGACAGCTTATATAGGGATAAAACCTTTCTTTTTCATTTCTTACCACCTTCCCGTCATTTATAAAAAAGTGAAGAGAAAAACAGAAGAGAAAACAGAATCTATTAATTTGACCGTATTTGTGGCCTATATTGGTCTGTATTGGCTACTTACATTTAATTTCATTTCTGGACTGAGACAAGGTGGATTCCAATTAAATTCCTGGTTCACGGGATTGATATTAATGGTACGGAAAACAGTTGTTTCAAAATTAAGGTGATAAAACAAGTTGCCAAGGAATAGTTCTTGTGATATAATATTTTTATAGTATACAGCAATTAATATATCTTGATATACTGTATACATTATTTTGCAAGAATGAAACTACTTCTCAGACAAAATTATCAAACATAGTTTGTTTAGATTGATAAAAAGATGTGAATTTTTGGGTTTTTCCCCATATGAAAGAGGCAAATTGAAGGTTATCTTTATGTTTCACGGAAGATTTCACTCTATCTCCTTGGAAGAGAAACTGAAACAACCAAAACAACTTCTAACAATGTTGAAATGTTTGAAATATATTTGATCCTTGCTCTGTTGGTGAAATGATGCTCTTGTTCATCATCAGATGGGTCACTATACACTGTTATGTTTTGAGAAGGAACTGATGTTGCCATATTTGCTCCAGGTTTAATTTCATGCATTTGTGTTCTTGTGCCAGATGTTAAACAATAACATCGTCATTATACTAATCAAAGATGAGAAGAGATAGGAATAGATTAAAAAAAACACTGTATTTACTCGCATCATTTTTGTACCATAGTTTTTTTTTTTGCTAGGGGCTTTACGTCGCACCGACACAGATAGGTCTTATGGCGACGATGGGATAGGAAAGGCCTAGGAGTGGGAAGGAAGCGGCCGTGGCCTTAATTAAGGTACAGCCCCAGCATTTGCCTGGTGTGAAAATGGGAAACCACGGAAAACCATCTTCAGGGCTGCCGATAGTGGGATTCAAACCTACTATCTCCCGGATGCAAGCTCACAGCCGCGCGCCTCTACGCGCACGGCCAACTCGCCCGGTGCACCATAGTTTTGAAGCACCTGTTATAGATCAAGGTTTTCTTCTCCAGCAAGTTTTGCATATTTAATTCTTTTTTATTTTTATAATTGCCCTTACATCGCACCGACATAAACAGGTTTTATGGCAACGATTGGACAGGAAAGACCTAGGAGTGGGAAGGAAGTGGCCGTGGCCATAATTAAGGTACAGCCCCAGCATTTGCCTGATGTGAAAATAGGGTTTAACCCACTTTCCTGAATGCAAGCTCACAGCTGCGCGCCTCTAACCATATAGCCAAGTCGCTCGGTGCATATTTAAATAGTCTGGATTAGCGGAAAACTTTACGAGAACAAATTCAATATTCAAACTTACTGCTATCATCCCTTAACTCAAAAATTAATTGCTGCCAAAAGCTGACTTGTTTTGTAACAATGTGTACAACAAAAGTAAAAAAATAAATATAAAAACTTAATTCTGCAATGAATTTGAGTGATCTGTGAGAGACTGCCAGTAAAAACAAGTTACATGATCATTTTGAATGTTTGTGTTACTCTGAATGTAGAAGATAAACAGAACTAAGCTGCGGAGAGAGAATTTGGTGTTTCAAAAGCAAATGTTCGACACTGCCGAAGAGAACGGTAGTTGTTAATACCTGCACGAATTTCTTGTCATGTTTTTTGGGGACCAAAAATTGAAACATTCATGGACGATGCCTGATTTGCCATCTGGGTCACTGATGCCACAGTGATGGAGGAATCTGAGCCGGAGACCAGCGATGATAACAGTAAAAGATAAGGTAAGAGTTCTGAGTAACCTGTTTACATTCTTGTAATAGGGTATGTATAATCTGTTTAAAGTGTAAATTTTTTTTTTTTTCTGTATGCATAATTGCAGTAAAAACTAAGGTTCAAGTATGGTATTCAGGTTACTGAACACTTCACGAGAGTGCCAGTGTTGCTCTTGCTTTTTTTGACTATTTTTAAATTTTTTTGCTATTTGTTTAACGTTGCACTAACACATCGAAGGTTTTCAGCGATGCAAGGATGGGAAAGGGCCAGGACTGGAAGGTAGCGGCCGTCGCCTTAATTAAGGTACACCCTGGTGTGAAAATGCGAAATCACAGAAAACCATTTTCAGAACTGCCGACAGTGTGATTCGAACCCACCATCTCCCGAATGCTAGCTCACAGCCACACATGACCCTAAAAAAAGTGTGTATAAATATCAGTATGTTGCAATATATACAATAAATTTTTTCCTCACATAATTCATGCATCCTTATTACAAGATGGTTTTTTGTTCCAGCCAAATATATGCCAGTAAATATGGTAAAATCAAGAAGAATTATAGAAAGATTAAAAAAAACACATAAACGAATAGAATTGAGATAGAAATTAAGGGAAAAAATGTCTAAGAGCCAAAGAGCAAAAATAACAAGTGCACTGAAAGGTTTGAAAAACACCAAACAACAAATATGAAAACAGATGCACGGGGGCCAATAAAAATATCCAAGTATTATTGCAGATCACACTCTTTCTAAAACAAATGTTAGTAGAAGCCTTTTATTTTGGAGCAGTGGGTTATTAAACATTATTTTCTGGTCACACTTTTAGACAATGAATTGGAGGTTACACTCTCCCATGTGCGACCGGGAGGAGTCAGGAGGAATGACCTTGACCGCCATTTTGAAAACTTCGACCTACAGTCGAATGATCGAGTCGAAACTCGAAGGTGCGAGTCGAATATTCGCGACCTATGCGCGCTTATAGATGCAGATGCCAGTCCACTTTCTGAAAGATTTTAATTTTGTGTTCATTAGTAAGGAATTTCATGACTTCTTTTGTATCCATAACTAGGCTGTCTCAAGACTAATATGCACCACACTAGTCAATTTCACGCGATTATGTTCCTAATCGTACTAAGCGGTGATAGCGAAAATTCGTGATGCGATAAGTGAGGTATTTTTATATTAGATTTAATATGGTGAGAATCGGGACTTTGAATTTACAACGTATTAAGCGGAAAAACGTGTTAAAGAGGAACGCACTAACGAGGTTTCACTGTATTCCCTACAGTTTGCTTCTTTCACATGGCAAAGATCCAAAATATATCATGTCTATAAACATGGTTTGGCATCCTAAATTAAGGAAATGAAAGCTATGTAGATATATGTGACCAGTACATACAGTATGACATATAGTAAGTACATAAACAATGCGTGATGGGACTAAATAATATGGATTATATTAGATCATCATCATCATCATCATCATATTGAACAGTGGCCTTTGGCCATGTCTGATGTTGATTCTGGGACAACATTTTTATAACCGCATGCCCATGCTGACGCCAAACCTCCAAAGAATCTACAAGGCTGCTCCTAACCTGGGGTACAGATGCTACCTGATGGGTTTCAGAGGCACTTCCTTCTCTGAGGGACCATCACCCTCCCAAGAGCACTCCTCTGCCTGTTACCGTTAGCCCTCTCAGTGTGTCCGGTTATTTCCCTCTGCCGTACACTGAAAAGATGCTGATATAGTTCATTATCTACAGCAGGGTCCTCTGGCCAGACATGTTATTCAATCATCATCATTTCCCAACTCCAGTTTCCCGGGTGTGGTGTACAAGCGCTCGCCATCTCCTTCTGTCCTCATACATCTTCTGATCCAGTACATCCTCTCATTTGTATCCTCTCTCCTCCACATCTGATCTTACAGTCTCTATCCAACGTTTTCTTGGTCTTCCCTGTGGTCTTCTTCCTACGAGATTAAGGTCGAAATATTTTCTGGCAGGTCTTTTTTTGACTATTTTAAAATTTTTTTGCTAGTTGTTTAACGTTGCACTAACACATCGAAGGTTTTCAGCGATGCAAGGATGGGAAAGGGACAGGACTGGAAGGTAGCGGCCATGGCCTTAATATAGGTACAGCCTGGTGTGAAAATGGGAAATCAATGTGCAGCATAAATCAGTTAATTGCTGCACATTATTGCCAATTGCCAATTTAAAGCTAATTAATTAATTAATTAAAGGTGGATCATGTGCAGTAAAGGAAATTTGTTTAAAGAATAGTGGCAGGACTGGCTGTTAGTAAAAAGTGACAACCTAGCTTAATTTGTATACTCATTGTTAGTGTGACAGCCATCATGCAGGCAAGCTATATAAAAATTAAACAGAAGGTTCGAGGAGACAGGTTCTGTAGCACATTTATCACCCATTGACTGCCCCAAAATCGGTAACTACAGAAAAAATTCTGCAGACCGTCGCACAGGCATTCATTCAATCACCAAAAAATCAGCGAGAAGAGCTTCCAAGTAACTATAACTTTCTGACAGAAGTGTAAAGAGACTGTTAAAACATTAACAGTGGCAGTGGGCTCGAGAGTACATGCATATTCATGCATTCATGGATAATTCAAAATTGTCTCCTGTTTCGACTTGATTTCATTGAAAGCATTCAACTTATATCAAAGCTATGTTACACTAACAGCTATTCATTTTCACTGACAATGCAGGAAGCACACTGGATTTTGTGCAGATATCCCCATCAGCGAGGAGCACAGTAAGGTATGTGCCTTTCCGACTACAACCCTCTAACCAGAGATAGTATTACAGTTGACCACAAGGATCTACTACCTCCGATATTACTGTTAGGCGCAGCCCCCTGGAAGTTACTATTGCACCATGCCGCAAGATTTCGCTAGTAATTCTGGACAGGCCGAGCTGAGTGGCTCAGACGGTTGAGGCGCTGGCCTTCTGACCTCAATTTGGCAAGTTCGATCCTGGCTCAGTCCAGTGGTATTTGAAGGTGCTCAAATATGTCAGCCTCGTGTCGGTAGATTTACTGGCACGTAAAAGAACTCCTGCGAAACAAAATATCAGCACCTCAGCGTCTCCGAAAACCGTAAGTCGTTAGTGGGACGTAAAGCAAATAGCATTATTATTAATTCTGGACAGGTGTTCAAAATCATGGGAAGAAGTTTGTTACGTTGTGGTTGGGGAATCGTTTTGAGTCAAATTAATTTGAGTACCAGTAAAAATGGAACACATAATTTTTATGCTTGTCATACTTGGGTGAATTTTCTGCTGTGTAAAAACCAAGAATAGTGCTCGCATCCTTTAATATTCACTGCAATACAGTATTGTAGCAAAGTTGCTGTGAATTTCACTTTCACCACGCAGAGTAGCTTTGGCTAACGGTGGCCACGGCTTCTCAACTCTGTATTCGGGAGGCGGTGGGCTGGTTCCACTGTCAGCTCTCCTGAGAATGGTTTTCCATGGTTTTCCATTCTCCACACTAAGACGAATGTTGGGACATTTCCTTTTATAGGCCACAGCCACTCCCCTCTCACCTTCACCACAACATATCTCCTGGCCTGAGACAGAAGACATCACCCTCTAGGAGGCTCACCTTACCCCACCAGGGTACAGAATGAAAACATTTTAGTAGTAGTAATTTTAGTTTAGTTGTACACTCACAGATTAGTCTTGGATAAAATGGATCCTCGGTTATGAGGTTCTAGGAAGGGTTATTCCACTGAAGCTCAACTTGTAGGATTCCAGCAAGATATAGCAGATATATTGGATTCTGGAGGTCAAATGGACTGTATTGCAATTGACCTGTCTAAAGCATTTGATAGGGTGGATCATGGGAGACTACTGGCAAAAATGAGTGCAATTGGACTAGACAAAAGAGTGCTGAATGGGTTGCTATATTTCTAGAAAATAGATCTCAGAGAATTAGAGTAGGCAAAGCTTTATCTGACCCTGTAATAATTACGAGGGGAATTCCTCAATGCAGTATTATTGGACCTTTATGTCTTCTTATATACATAAATGATATGAGTAAAGGAGTGGAATCGGAGGTAAGGCTTTTTGCGGATGATGTTATTCTCTATAGAGTGATAAATAAGTTACAAGATTGTGAGCAACTGCAACGTGACCTCGAAAATGTTGTGAGATGGACAGCAGGCAATGGTATGTTGATAAACGGGGTTAAAAGTCAGGTTGTGAGTTTCACAAATAGGAAAAGTCCTCTCAGTTTTAATTACTGTGTTGATGGGGTGGAAGTTCCTTTTGGGGATCATTGTAAGTATCTAGGTGTTAATATAAGGAAAGATCTTCATTGGGGTCATCACATAAATGGGATTGTAAATAACGGGTACAGATCTCTGCACATGGTTATGAGGGTGTTTAGGGGTTGTAGTAAGGATGTAAAGGAGAGGGCATATAAGTCTCTGGTAAGACCCCAACTAGAGTATGGTTCCAGTGTTTGGGACCCTCACCAGGATTACCTGATTCAAGAACTGGAAAAAAATCCAAAGAAAAGCAGCTCGGTTTGACCTGGGTTAATTCCGACAAAAGAATAGTGTTACAAAAAATGTTGCAAAGTTTGGTAGAAAGGAGACGAGCTGCTCAACTAAGTAGTATGTTCCGAGCTGTCAGCGGAGAGATGGCGTGGAATGACATTAGTAGACAAATAAGTTTGAGTGGTGTTTATAAAAGTAGGATAGATCACAATATGAAGATAAAGTTGGAATTCAAGAGGACTAATTGGGGCAAATATCCATTTAAGGAAGGGGAGTTAGGGATGGGAATAACTTACCAAGGGAGACATTCAATAAATTTCCAACTTCTTTGAAATCATTTAGGAAAAGGCTAGGAAAACAACAGATAGGGAATCTGCCACCTGGGTGGCTGCCCTAAATGCAGATCAGTATTGATTGATTGATTGATTGATTGATTGATTGATTGACTGATTGATTCTACCATATTGTGAGTAGAGAAGGAACAATACAAAGAACTTTTAGTGAAATTATTCAAGTATTTACTTTTTACTGACTTATTTACTTTGGTACATTTGAGTCATGAATAAAAATGCTGTGAACCTCCTGAAAATGTTCTCACGAGCTGCCACTGAACATTACACCTGAAGCCTTATAAGCCAACATTGCTACACATCCAAAATAAGTATTATCTTTATCAAAGAAGCGTATTCTGTGAGCGGTATATGATCCTAACTTTTACAAAACAATTTGATAGAGCATATTTCAAATTAAATGGAAGAGTTAACAAAATTATCACTGGTCAGACAGCTCATTTATAACCAGAGAGACTGGACTGGACAAGAATTTGAAAGATGTCTTAAATGTTTAGATTACAATGGGGGTCACACAAGTGTTTTTGTAGAAATCATTAATGCTACACTACACTGCTTTTTCCATTAACTGACATCTGCCGTGCCCTGTATATCAGAAGAGACCTGGTTAATTATCCAGGATCAAGCAAGCCAAAAATTTGTTCAACAGCATGAGGACCCTATTCACCAGTAGAGATCTGAACTTTCAGCTCTGAGTTCAGACGTTGCGATGCTATGCTTTCCCTGTCTTTCTGTAAGGTTTCAAAGACTGGATGCTCAACCTTTTGCTGGAGATGCGGACTGACACTTTCAAAATGTACTTGTAAAGAAGAAAGCTTTGAATATCATAGCTAGAAAGGAAGACCAATGAGGAAGTCCTCAACTTGTTAAATAATAAAAAATAGCTAACAACCATCAAGGAATGAAAACTCAGGTGCATCGGCCACATCATGAGAGGTGAATGATATGAAAATCCCCAACTCATCATCAAAAGGAAAATTAAAGGACGATGATCCGTGGGGAGACAGAGAAAGTCCTGGGTTAAAGACTTGCACCGCTGGTATGGACAACTCGAAACTCCAAGCAGCAGAAATGAAGTTCCTACACACAATGATCCAGAAGACCAGGAGGGATAAAATCAGGAATGAAAAAGTCAGAGAAGACGTAGGACTAGAAGACTCCTTACTCCAGAAGATCCAAACGGCAAGACTGAAGCGGTTTGGTCATGTGAAAAAAATGAGTGCCAACAGGTCTGCAAGAAAGGAGTATGAAAGAGAAATAAGGGGAAAGAGACCAGTGGGCAGACCTAGAGAAAAATGGACAGGCTTAGTGAAGAAGGATGTAGAGGAGAGAGGTCAGGATTGGGAGCGGATTGTGAACGAAGAATGGTTCGTGGACAGAACAAATGGAAGGGGCTCGTATACCACACCCGGGAAACTGAAGTTGGTCAACGATGATGATGATGATGATGATGATGATGATGATTATTGCTGGTATGGACAAACTTATATTAAAATCTCATGAGCCGCTGTTTCGCAAGTAATTATAATCATCTTAGTATTTCTAATAGTAATGATTAGGGAGCGGATTTCTATGACAAGTCATATTTTTTCCCTTAACATTATATCTTATAGTCTTGTATTTTCAACACGTTTCCAAGCATGATAATCAAACTTAAACAGGTTTTATTGGGCATATAAAGGTATATTTCGGCTTTCTTAAGTTTTATGGCATATTTTGAACAAAATATCATTATAACAGCATATTTTGGTAATTTTCATTTGAATTTCATTTTATAAAAATCAGAATAAGCTCTAGAAATTATTTTTCAGGATAGACTGGGATATACTACTGAAGAACCATTCTAAAGTAATGTATGGAATGTTTCTAATAGGTAGGAGCTGTTGTTTGCTAGCTGGATCAATTCCTGGAAACCGGGCTATTATTTACACGGAAGCAGATATAATTCTGCAGTTATTTGTCATTGTTCTTATCTCTCTCCTTCACCTTTCCCTCTTCCATCTTCAACACACTGAATGATCTTGGTCATCAGGGAGCTTCAGTCATTCAGTTCCTTTCAAATTGCCTGAAATGAAAGTCTCAACTTGTGGGAAGTTGCAAAGTTTTGTTCGCGAGTTTGGTGAAAACATATTCAGTACGGATGGAGTGATATTATTCTGTAAATTGTATGAGGTAAAAGTTACTGCCAAAAAACGCTTCTCTGTGCAAAAAAACACTGTAACATTGTAAAACATGAGAATTGTCTAACTAGATATTCTGCAGTTAAACTGAAATAATAAATATGGTAGTTCAACCTATTCAATACAAGTAAATAAGAGATGTAGAGAATACATTCTTATTTAATTAAAAGTGGAAATGGTACCGGTTTCGATCCCAGTCTGGGTCATCATCAGGCGATTCTAACTCGAAAAACAATGCATAAGTAAGAAAGAAGTTAACGGTCAAGTCCACAAAATATCAGTTGAAGAGGCGATATAAAAATGACGGGGGTAGGCACTGTAAAATTCAGACGAAGTGGAACGTCACTTAAAAGAAGTAATGCGTAATCTTCCGAGCATCAGCACGGCACACGCAATGTTTAGCACTGTCTCACAATGTTCACGAAAAGCAGAGAACAGTTAAATGAGCCAGACTGCATACACCGTCAGGCACAAAGTCACAACACAATCCAAATATGAAGATCTAAAGTCATGAAGAAGCCAAAGACGAGCAGCTCAACCGAAGTAACTTGCAAGCTCCAGAAGATCGGCGCGGTGTTTACAATGTCAAGTGCTGTAGTTTCATACGCTGACGGAGATTGAAGGATAGATTAATGATCAAGTATTTGCTTAGTTCACGAAAATGTACCTATATATATATACTTATAATACGATTCAATATAACTGAATACGTAATTATGATCTTGAAGATTTTTAGAACAGTTGACGTGAAAAAACAATAGTGAATAGAAAAAAATGGTAAAAAGCGCAATACCGAAAACACTCGAAAATAGGCAACATCTGCTATTCGAAACCCCGACATCAAGTTCACAGTGTTCAAAATTTTTGCAAGATCTCTGCAAGATTATGGTTTTGTCTAATATTCCTTTAAAGAAACTTAATAGCTGAAGCTTCAGACAGTTTCTTGAAAAATATACAAGCATCCTGTTCCCAACGAATCTACTCTCAGGAAGGACTATCTGACCCTTTGTTATGAAGAGATGTTGGATATAATAAGGCGTGGCATGGTTGACAGTAAGATATGGGTTTCAATAGACGAGACCACAGATGTGGATGGAAGATATGTAACAAAAGTGATCGTTGGCGCACTGAAGGAAGACCGGCCTGGAGATACGTTCCTCCTGACATGTGAAGTGCTAGAGAAGACAAACCATTCCACCATTGCAGTTCTCTTTGACAATTCAATGAATCTGTTGTGGCCAAACGGGGCAAAGAGAGAGCACATTTTTCTATTTGTAACTAACGGTGCTTCGTATATGTTGAAGGCATCCAAGGGACTTAAAATGCTATACCTGAAAATGATACATGTGACATGTCTTGCAGCTGAAGAAGTTAGAAGTAGCTACCCTGAAGTTGATAAATTAATATCGAACTGTAAGAAAGAGTTTGTCAAAGCTCCACTTCACATTCAGAAATTTCAAGGAGAAGCACCTTCACTACCCCTACCTCCCCAGCCAGTTATAATGCGATGGGGGACTTGGCTTGATGCCGCAGTGTACTATTGCAACAACTTAGATGTCGTGGAGAAGACCGTGAAGTCCTGCAGAATCTTCCTCCATAAAAAACACTCAAGATTTATTTTCAAGCACTACATTAAAAGCGGACCTGGCTTACATAAAGTCCAATTTTAATTCTTTATCTGGAGCAATCACGCAACTGGAAGTTGCAGGTGCAGAACTAAGCGATGCACTGGATGTTGTAAAGTGCATTGAACAGGAATTAAGGCATGCGAAAGGAACAATAGCATCTTTTTCTTCTTGAGGCGCCTCCTCCTAGCGGAGGTTGGCGGTCCTCTGGACGTGATGTTGCAGCATGGAAAGCATCTTCTGAAGTGCAGTTGTGCCATCTTCGGATGTCCTTCAGCTATGAATTCTTCCTCCTGCCAACAGACCTTTTCTCCTGTATTTTACCTTCAATGATGAGTTGTAATAGCTGGTACTTCTCGCCTCTCATAATCTGCCCTAGATGTTGGGTTTTTCTTTTTTTAACAGTAAGTAATAGTTCTTTTTGTTTCTTCATGCGATGAAGGACTTAGTCATTTGAAATTTTCAGCACCCACGGTATTCGGAGTAGGCGGCGATATAGATACATTTCAAAAGCATCAATTCTTTTTTCTAGATTTTGATCAAGGGTCCAGCTTTCACATCCAAAGAGAAAAATGGAGAATACATAGCACCGAATCATTCGCATTCTTAATTGCACACTTAGGTCCAATTTTGTAAATAGCTGTTTCATGCTAAAAAATTGCATCTAGGGTGTGTAGAAAATTAGAATATGTACTGGAAAAAAATAGCGCACTTTTATACCTGCGTGGAATAAGAGACATTCTTTGTGGAAACTCTTCATCTGCAGATTTCCAGGAATTTTCTTCAAGTGATTTACCTCTATTCAAGTACGCTCCCGTTACATTGTGTGATGTCGAAAGAAGTTTTTCTCGCTACAAGACGATACTCAGCGACAACAGGAGAGGATTCTCATTCAACGATCTTAAGATGCATGTGGTCATAATTGCAACAATTCTGATAATGGAGACTAGATCAGGTATGAAAGTTTCATTCAAATAACATACGTTTTGTGTATAAATTAAAACTGATTGAATATTGAACAGTGAAAGTAACTGTAGTGTTTATGTCTTCCACAGAGTCCGTCCTTGCGTAGGAGTATGCAGTGTAAACTTAACGAGTTCATGAAATATTCATCATTTTAGTTGATTTTGGGTTAAAGATTTCGAAGAATTAAAACTTTTTAAACTCTACATTGCAGCCTGTAGCAATCGTAATAAAATTGTTTCTATGTAACGTAGATGCTATTCATTAAGTCATATTTTGAATTTTATAGGTCATATTTTTGTTTTTTAGGTCATAAATGCATACATATTTCACACATTTTAGGCCATAGAAATGATAGTAATGATAATGATATGAATGATTCTTCGGATGATGACCTTGTTGTTATTTCTAGTGAATGTAAAGAAGATATTATATCGGAAGCAACGGTGATGGTAGGAGAGATGTAGAACATATGTACATTCGTGTGGAAAAAATGTCAGCCCAGAAATTCTGCATGACTTAATATAATTCTATTTATGGGAAATTCTTGTGTAGTGATTGGATTATTAGCAGAGATGAGTGAGACTAACCATTTTGAACTATTTCTAACAGATGATGAAGTATGTTTGGTAGTGATTGAAAACAATTCTTAAACAAAAATGTGCCTTGAAAAACTTGTAAATAAATCTCCATACACAAGGGCATAGTTTTTGAAAGAAACCAACTTTTACGAAATTCAGCAGTTTATCACGTTATTTTTGTTAATGGAAATAATTCAAAAGCAGGATATAAAAATATATTGGTCTCAAGATAGTATTCTCAGAGCCCCAATAAAATAAAATAAAACAAAATATAAAAAAAAAAAAGCAGCAGCATAAATAATTTACAAAGTAAGTTTTAATAACCACTGAAGATTATACAATTGTGTTAGCATCATTCACCTTTAAAACTGTCCGACTCGTTGGCTGAACGGTCAGCGTACTGGCCTTCGGTCAGAGGGTCCCGGGTTCGATTCCCGGCCGGGTCGGGGATTTTAACCTTAATTGGTTAATTCCAATGGCACGGGGGCTGGGTGTGTATGCTGTCTTCTTCATCATTTCATCCTCATCACGATGCGCAGGTCACCTACGGGTGTCAAATAGAAAGACCTGCACCTGGCGAGCCGAACCCGTCCTGGGATATCCCGGCACTAAAAGCCATACGACATTTCATTTCACCTTTAAAACTACCACTAATTCCTTGCTTCCTATAAATATATAATATCGTCTGAAAACAACCCTCATCTTTCTGGCATAAGAACTCGGTGAGAACCTGCCATGGAAGGACTTAAAATGAATTTGTGAACAATTTCAAAACAAATTGTGTTATGAATGTAAATGCAGGCACTGTAATAAGTTAAAAGTATTACGGCGTCACGGGGGAGTATGTCCGTTGGATAAAACAACAGATTCACATGGACTTCAACTCAATACCAAGAAAACTAAGTACACGGAGTGCGGTCCGCAGACAGATAGAACCATTCAGATAGATGGCCAAGATCTCAATAAAGTAGAACAGTTTAAGTACCTTGGTTCTTTGGTCAACGCTGAGTGTGACACTATTTCAGATGCTTGTGCACGAGTAAATGCGGCCTGGATGAAATGGCGGCAAACAACTGGTGTTCTCTGCGATTGTCGGATACCAGTTCACGTGAAGTCCAAGGATTACAGGACTGCTGTTCACCCAGTCACTCTGTATGACTCTGAATGCTGGCCAGCAATACGAGCAAACACTTCATTTAAAGATAGAAGTTTCATAATGTTCCGTATTGAACTGTATCACAATTAAGTTGAAAACAAGAAATAAAGTGGTTCAACCTTTTCAATACAAGGAAAATAAGAAATGTAATGTTACATGTTTTGTCAGTTTTTCATTCTGTTTCAGTATGAATATTTGCCTTCATTACACTTCGTGATACGGAACATCATACAAAGTTCTATTTAGAGTTCAGTATTTTATCAAATCTTACTTTTCGAAACCAACTTAGATATTCGTGAAAGTTACTGGTCGGACTAACCTATAAGAACAAACTGTCAGAATGATACACGACGAGTTGGACAGTAACATCGTGCAGTTACACAAAATTGGAAGCAAACTCAGTCGTGGTGCCTATGGTGTTGTTTGGAAGGCAACTAACAAGGAAATGAAGGATATTGTAGCACTGAAGAAAAGAAAAGAAAAAAAAAAAAAAAAAAGAAAAAAAACCATCGAGCATTTGGAAATCCAGTTGATGCTCGGATGACATACAGAGAAGTGATGTTGCTTAGAGAATTTAATGATCATCCAAATATTGTGAAACTCTTATGTATCTACAAAGCATCTAACAACATGGATTTTTATCAGATATTTGAATACATGGAAGCTGACCTGCACTTTTTGATTGGACATGGTATTTTGAGAGAGAATGAAAAAAGATTTACGGTATTATGTATCAGATAATAAAAGCAATTCTTTACATCCATTCTGGAAATGTCTTTTTTTTTTTGCTAGAGGCTTTACGTCGCACCGACACAGATAGGTCTTATGGCGACGATGGGATAGGAAAGGCCTAAGAGTTGGAAGGAAGCGGTCGTGGCCTTAATTAAGGTACAGCCCCAGCATTTGCCTGGTGTGAAAATGGGAAACCACGGAAAACCATTTTCAGGGCTGCCGACAGTGGGATTCAAACCCATGATCTCCCGGATGCAAGCTCACAGCCGCGCGCCTCTACGCGCACGGCTAACTCGCCCGGTAGGAAATGTCATTCAACATGATATTAAACCATCCAACATCCTTATATATACCAGAATACGAGTAAAGATCGCTGACTTCGGCCTAGCATGTTCTCTCAAATGTCATCAAGAATGTAAAGATGGATGCAATTCTCCACCTCTTAGAGATTACGTGGCCTCCCATTGGTATCGGGCTCCTGAACTCTTACTAGGATCCACGAGGTATACACGAGGTGTTGATATGTGGAGCCTTGGCTGTGTCTTGGGAGAAATGCTGATAGATAAACCTCTCTTTCCTGGAACATCAACTCTCAACCAAATGGAGCTAATACTAGCTACTATTAAACCTCCATCTTCTGCTGAAATCGAAAGATTTTTTCCAAATCATGAAGAGCTACTTTTGCGTCTTGCAAAGAAAATTTCGTAAAAGACTTATCCTTTACTTATTGTTTTCGTATGCATTGTTTTATATTTTTATTTAATCGGCTGATGATGACCCAGAATAGAGGTCAAAACCAGTACCGCTTTTAATCAAATAAGAATGTAACATTACATTTCTTATTTTCCTTTTATTGAATAGGTTGAACCACTTTATTTCTTGTTTTCAATTCAATTGCAAACACTTAATGTCATGGAGATGCACATGCTTCGCTGGTCACTTGGACTGACCCAGCTAAATCATATCACCAACCTAGAAATCCGAAAAATCATGGGAGTTGCCCCAATCGTAGACAAGATGCGCAAGACCCGACTTCGGTGGCATGGCCACGTAATGCATACAAAAGGTACATCTATTGTACAGGCAGCACTTCGCATCGTGGAAACAGGCTACATTGTCGGCCCAAGAAATGCTGGCTTGATCGCCTTCAAGAAGACATGCGCTTGTTTCAAATGATGCCCTTAATAGAACCAAGTGGAGATTGGTTTGCAAAATAGCGGACCCTGCTCCATTGCGGGACAAGCGCTAAGAAGATGATGAATATAGTTGAAGTAAAGTGCCACAAATATCCTACAGAAAAGCTACTTAAACTCTGCCTGTGTTTAAATAGTAAATTAATACAAAAGGATGAATGAAAATGAATGAATAATAAAGAAATAAAAGGCATAAATCTGATGTGGAAATATTTTAATTTAGTTCTATTTCATGTCTTCCATACATTGTAACTTATTACAAACCTGAACGGTCGACAAGTTTCTTGAAAGAGATTTACTGAGTTTAAATAAGAGGGAAAGCAAGTAACTGTCAGTGCTAGAGTATTTTTTAACCAGAGCAGAATCATATGCACCAACATTATTCTAACTACTTTCTATAATACAAGTGCCATTTATCTTTAGGCCACTATGCACATATTAACATATGGTACTTCAAATACTTACATATTATTCGATGTATTCACAATATGTACATATCAATCATAAAAAGGTGAGTATTGCAATGAACAATACTAACTGTAAACTGTCCCACCCAAATTCCCAAAATATTTATTTGGAGGATATCCCTGTGGAAGTGAAAAAGTATGAAAATACCCTAATCAACTGATCAAACAGTTTATTGTACAAGACATGTAATGAGAAGGCACAGCAAGATATGTTAGTCCTTTATACGGTGAACTTATTTGGAGCATAGCGCCCAGCTATCCGGTGCCAAGCATTAGGGGATGACATGGCCTGCCTGTCTCTATTCATCACTGGACTACCATGAAACATGGGACCACTTTGTTCTCTCCTCCTCCTCAGCTGACGGACAGTTGCAGGAGTGTCCCATCTGAAACATACAAAACATTATGCAAAATAAAATACTGTATACATGAATCTCAGTATGACACCAGTGCGTGATCTGAATTGTGTCTGTTCACAGGGAATGCTGGTGCTTCAAGATATACAAGAGGCATTTAATATATAATGTGACACATTTTATTTCTCGGCCAACTTTGGTTTAAAAAATTGGGAGTTTTGTTTGGGACATCTTTGAATATACCCACTTCGTCTCATTAAGTGTCATTAATTTTCAATAGGGGGCAGCGCTATAATTAGCTTTCAAGATGGCGTCTGTAACAGAGGTGCGTATCACACAGAGAGCAGTTATTGAGTTTCCTTTGGGACTCTGAAGAGGTTATTCTATTCGATGCCCTCCCTAGTGGTGAAACGATTAACTTTGAAGTGTATTGTGCTACTCTAAGGAAAATGAAGAAATGACCCCAGCGTGTTTGTAGCCACAAAAATGCAAATGAATTCTCCTCCTCCACAATACCGCCCAAAACTTCAGTGGGCTGTTCTTCCTCATCCACCCTACAGCCCAGATCTTGCGCCTTCTGACTTCCATCTGTTTAGTCCAATAAAGGATGCACTGCGCAGGAAGCACTACGTGGATGATGGGGAACTTATCGATGCAACACGACGTTGGCTCAGACATAGACCTGTCGAGTGGTACCATGCAGGCATACAGGCCCTCACGTTACGGTGGCGTAAGGCCATATCACTGAATGGAGATTATGTTGTAAAATAGGGTATTGTAGCAGAAGGATTGGGGAATAACATGGTGTATTTGAATCCTCAATAGAACAAACAGCTCTTAGGGGGAAAAAAAGTGTTGGTTATATACTGAACTCCTTTCATACGGGTATATTTCATATTGTTTCAGAGTTATAAGTTAATATTTCACTTACCTACTTCGCTCCTCTGCTGGATGCTGCAGTACCAAACTTCGCCACCAGAATATGTTAGGATATTTGTCTGGCGTGATTTCACATCCTTCTATGGCTTGCAATACAGACAAATCCATCTTATTTGGTCTATCCCTGAAAAAGAGCAATTAAGAGAGGGTTTAACTCGGGTATAAAAAGAGAAAATAACAAAGATTTCTTAAAATAATCAACTCTCTGAATGGGAACTTTACAATCTGCTTTACGTCACATTGACACAGATAGGTCTTATGGCGACGACTGGAGAGGAAAGGGCTAGGAGTGGGAAGGAAGTGACCATAGCCTTAACTAAGGAACAGCCCCAGCATTTGCCTGTTGTGAAAACTGTAAACCACGGACAGGGCTGCCGACTGTGGGATCCGAATCCACTATCTCCTGAATGCAACCTATCAACTCTGATACATTACAGACAATCCTTACCAATGTCACTCACTATAAGTAGCATTCTTAACTAGTGTAAATCATAGCCTACAAACAAAAAAATATATTGAATTTAAACAAAACTTAATTACTTTCATACATATTACGAAGGTCGATCAAATATAAATGGGATTTTTGTTCCTGAACATCAACAGTTTGTAGGACAAGCCCCGCACTTCTGCTATGCTTAGGCGGGACCGCTAGGAGTGGGAAGTGTGTGCTGTTATATGTTCTCCGCCGTTTAGTCAATAACACTCATGATGTCGGTGCAACAGATGCACCCCTCCACTGAGCAACGCATAATTATAAAATTTCCTGTTTGTGAAGGAGTTACAGTGGTGGAAATTTGCCAGAGATTGATTGCACAGTTCGGTGATGAAACACTGTCAAGGGCGCGCGTTTTTGCCTGGTATAAACAGTTCAAGGAAGGAGGAGAACGTGTGGAAAATCAGCAACACGATCACCGTCCTCGAACCGGCATTACGGACGAAAACATTAGTGCGGTTAAAGATATCACTGACGACGATTAGTGGGCATGAGTGATGCACAATTAATGCTGCTTACTACTGCGAGCTGTTAAACATAGCGAGGGTGGCATATCGCCGCAAAAGACAAGGCCAACTGATTTGACAAGTCATCCTCCTCCACGACAATGCGCAGCCCCATACTGCAGCTCTGTCTGTCTCCAAACTACAGGAAAAGCACTGGACTACACTTGATCATCCTCCTTACAGCTCGGAGTTAACGCCCTGCAATTTCCATTTGTTCGGACCACTTAAAGAAGGTCTAGGAGGGCAATGATTTGAAGATGAAAAGAGTGTGGAAGACTTTGTGAGCAATTGGCTGGTGACACGACCCTGTTCTTTTTATGATGTGGGTGTCAAAAAGCTGCCCATACGCTGGGACAAATGCATTTCCAAAGCATGAAACTATGTGGAAAAAATAAATTGTTATTGCCTTGTGTTTTCCAATACATGAATTTAAATAAAAAATAACATACCGTTTATATTTGATCCGCCCCTCGTATAAAAATCCCAAGCAGTGTCTGCCTGTGTTAGTGCAGGCTAATCTTAGGAATCAACAAAAAGATTTTGATGTGGTATCACTGTTATGTAGAGCATTAGGGAGCCAAGTAGTGGTAGGTATTCTTTAAGAAGGAAGTCAAAGAAAAAATGGCCATCCGAGCACTTTCTTGGCTTATGCTGTGTACACCATCAATGATAGACCCCTCAGGAATGTGTGGAAGAACTGTCGAGTATAAAAAGATCTACAAACCCTGCCAATCTGGGCCCAAAGTTTGGGTAACCAGGCTCCGTCTGTAATAAGTCAGGACAAAGAGCGAGTGACAAAGGAGTAACTTCTCTCTAAGAAACCACGGCCCAGCTAGCCTGGGTGGTAGTCCCTTGCTACAAGAGATCATCAACAGTTTGAACGGCAGAAAAGACTTACCATCCCAACAGCAGACAACATGGAAGAACTATCTTCGCCTAGTGGTGTTTGTACTTCAGTGAAGTGGCTGCAAAAGGCATCCGTACTCTACAGGAGCAACCTTATTCAGCAAGTTTAAAATGCACCTGCTGCCTTGTAGATGAAGTAGGGACTATTAAAAGGCAAGGAAAGTTTACCCCAGCAGAAGAAGGAGAAGAGGTATAAAGAAAGATTGCCTTCAAAAGGAAATAGAACCTCAGAAAGAATAGACAAACACAAGACCATGACCAATTCTTCTCATGCCTTTTGAACAAATGATGACTCTTTGGAGCCTGAAGCTAATCCAAGGAAGGGAGGGAGTGAGGGAGGGAGGGTAACTGTGAGAGATGCTTTAAAGAAGGAAGTAAAGGGAATACATGATAGAGTAATGGAAGGTAAAGGTAAAAGTTAAATAGCTTGGAGATAGTGTAAGTGTATGCCTCATAAGCAGGTTGCAGATCATAAGATTATGTTGTGGAAGGACTACAGAAGCAATTTGGGGGGAAGGACATGATAGTGATGGGGGATTTGAATGCACACATCAGCAAAGAAATGCACGGATACAAAATATGCTTGGAACAGAGGGCTGGGGGAGGCAAAATGAGAAAGGTGAGAAGTTGCTGGATTTCTGTAAAGGGAATGCATAATTGGTTGGAAACTCTTAGTTCAAAAAGAAAGAGAAACATAAAAACATCTGGTATAGTACAGACTGGTCAAGAAAATCAGTAGCAGACTATGCGCTCTTTGACAGCAAAATGAAGAGGGGCATTATGGACATTAACACTTTCGCTAGATTTTACGGCCGCCATCCTCCCAAAAATTGGGAAGCCCGTAGTTTCTAAGGGGTCGCTCATTTAAACGAATGTTATTTTGCCAAGCGGTTTTTCTATGAGTCGGGACATCGGGGGATTATGCCTCCCATGAGCGTTTGCAAAACAGTACAATTTCCTCCACCATTTCACAGTTCTATCTCATCATCACTATCACTTGCTTGGTTATGTACTGTCTCATTCCGTGCAGATAATTCACTGTCTGAGGCGAAACTGGCACCAAGATTGCAATCACTGTCTGCGAAGTCCGAGAAGTCAACACTTGACTCGCAAATCATTAGCTATACAGCTGTTTATTTTCACTGTCATCATTTAATTGTGTTTACTTGTGTGATTGCCATTGTTGGCAGATTTTTTCAATATGCTAGATTTTAGAATTTTGGATTTTTGATACCCCTGCAGATATTTATAGAACAAGCAAAATGCATTTCTTGGTTCTTGTGTTATGTATGTGTGCCCTCCAGTGTCCTTTTTTACTCCATTTGTAAGCGTGTGGTAACAGGAATAATCAAAATTTCCAACTTTTATTTTCCTGAATAAATTATTTTGATTAATTAATAACATGAGGAATAAATTTCATAATGATCTAAAATATATCCCAAAATTTAGATGACTATGTTTTGCACTCCCTGATTACGTTTTGCTTTCACACCTTTAAAAACAGAGGAGTTACATTCTTTTATCTGAAAGTCTACATTTTCCATTAAAACAGCCTGGCACTTAAAAGGGTTAAGGGAGACGATTTATGTGAAAGTAGGAAAGAGAACAGAAGAGTGGTTTGAAATAAGGAAGTGCAGTCTCACTATTACTTTTCAATGTATTAATGGATTGCATAATGACAAAAGTGGCTGAGGAAATGGGGGAGGGGGGGAGATGAGACCAATTATGTTTGTAGATTACTTAGAGTTGTGAGGTAGGAAGTAGGAGGAAGTTCAAGAGCAGTTGGATGCATAGGACAAAATAGTACAAGAATGAAATGAAAATCCACGTCCTGTTTCCAGTCATTTGACCGGGACATGAATGGAATGAATGAAACCCCCATCTTCTAGCACTGAATGGGAATTGTGCCGGCTACCGAAGCCCGTCGCACTCCTCTGGGGCAATGATTAATGAATGACAGATGAAATGAAATGATATTGGAGAGTGTTGCTCGAATGAAATATGACAGGGAAAACCGGAGTACCCGGAGAAAAACCTGTCCTCCTCTGCTTTGTCCAGCACAAATCTCACATCAAGTGATCAGGATTTGAACCCTGGAATCCAGTGGTGAGAGGCCGGCGCGATGCCGCCTGAACGATGAAGGCTGCAAAAAAATATAATAATAATAATAATAACATACAATAATGTGGCATGAAATTTGGTATAAAGAAGAGTGAGGTGGTGCTTACGGCCAGGAAGAAGGGTAGAACAACAACTGGAGTAAAGACTGGAGGAAGGTGGAGAGCTTCAAGTACATAGGCAGCTTAATAAAGGAAATGAAAGAGCAGGAAAGACAAGCCAAAACATTCCACAAAGAATGTTAGAAACTTGGTGTGGAGTAAAGAGCCCTCCAAAACAGCAAAAGTGTGATATACCAGACATACTACTTATATCCCAATACTCAGGTAATGAGGGGAAGAGAGAACAGCATGATCCAGGCCAGTGAGATGATATTTTTAAAGAGAAAAACAATGGGGATAAGAAATGAGAAGACAGAAAACTAATGCACCTGGAACCCATACTGGACAGGATAGAGGAATTGAAACTTAGATGATATGGACACGTGAAGAGAATGGAGAGGATACTCAAGAAGAAGGATGAGATGGGAGTGGAAGGCAGGGGGGACCAAGAGGATGATCAAGGGATCTATGGCTGAAAGGAATGGAAGAGTTTATGAAGAAAATAGGAGGACTGCACAAAAGTTGGGCCAGAGAGATGGTGGGAGGCTTACGTTGTAAACAGACCCAGCCACTGATGATGACAAAAATGCTCTCTAAAACAGTCTAGGTTGATATTTGCTCATATATACCTTGTATATATCTGTAAAAGGTAGCCCTCAATAAGCATATTTTTGGTTTGTTTGCTGTAAAAATTCAACTTTAAAATTAGAAACCACATTGTGAAATTTATCATCATCATCATCATCATTTTCCAGCTCCAGTTTCCTGGGTGCAGTGTACAAGCACTCACCACTTCTTCCTGCTAAAGTATAGTTTCTGTTCTTCTAATTTGTCCCACATGAAATTCCCCTTGGTGACCTCAATTTCACTCTTTTATTCAGCGATTCCTTGGCCTCCCTTCTGGACTCTCCCCTTTCCCTTCTCTGTCAAAGTAATTCCTTGCTGTTCTTGTTCTGTCCATCCTCATAACATGTCCAAACCATTGTAGCCAGCGTATTCCTAAAAGCTTGCTAACAGCCTCCTTCCTGTTTGCTTCATTTGTAATCTTGTCCAGATTGTACTAGATTTAATAAATCATAAATGTATTGAATAGGCGGACCGCTTAAATATAATATTTAAGTTATTCTTAAATATTCACTACTTGTCTTTCCTGATCGTTTGGTTCATTGTTCTCATGAATTTAATTTCTGATGACTGGATTTTACTATTAGCCTTGTTGTGTATGGTACATGTTTTGTGTCCATAGGTGAGAACTGGAATGAAGTAGGTATGAAACATGGTCAATTTTGCTTTCTGGGGTAGTTTACCATCCCAGGAAAGATTTATCACTTGAAAATAAAATTGAGAAGATTTCTGAGTACTATTAAGTATTTCTTGGTTTATTGTGTTATCTTTAGAAATTATACTTCCAAGGTATTTGATGTTAGAAACAGATTGTAATAGAGTTCTCTCCAGAAAAAAAGTTTGAAACTGTGCCTTTCCTGTTGACAGATATTTCAACAGTTTTTGTTATACTGACATTTAGTTGATATTCTTTAAACTTGCTATTCTAAAGATTTAGTTTCCCCTGTACTTCTGCTTCATTTTCTCCCCAGATCAGAACATCATCTGCAAATATTAGTGTGTTTGCAATGTTCTTTGATGGATTTTATGAATGGATCCATCACAATGATGAACAGGAGTGGTGATGAGGCACTTCCCTGCTGGACTCCTCTTTTCGTTTCAAACCAACCTGACCTTCCATCGCCTAGAGCCTTTTTATTATATCAATCAGGAAGTTAGACACAATCCTTATCACAAGAAATTGTTGTTATTTAGCATACAGCTTTGAGTGCCGGGAGTGTCCGAGGGCATGTTCAGCACATCTGGTGCAGGTCTTTCTATTTGACACCAATGAGCAACCCGCCCGTTGTTGTAGGGAGAGGGTGAAACCCGATGTTGGCACAAAGTTTACTCCTGTTGAATAGCACCAAGGAATCTGTGCAAGGCTTTATGTCCCCGTCTGATGGATTAATCACCATCAACAGCATCATAAGCCCTCACTCCATATCAACACTGTGAAGAGGTTTGGAATTTAATCCAAGTTTTTTGCATGCAATCTAGTGATTAGAAATTATATACCACCACCTTTCCTACCCTGCTGGCCAACATCCTCCCCCCAACAACGGGACTCAAACTGGCTTACCGCAGTGTCAGGCCACATAGACTTGGTGTCTTAATGATCATGGCCACCAGGTGGGCTATAAATTGTTTATTCACCTCCATAATTTTATTGCAGTAAAAATAACCTTTACAGTAGACAACCAACCAGCATTTGAAGTACGGTTTAGGAGTTATCATTGATTTAGTGAAAGTACAGGAATGGTTTAAATATCACATGGGAAGAAAGCAGCAGGCTATCTGGTAGGTAGCTGAAAAGGCCTTGGGAAAATGCTGAACTGAGCTACATACACACATCAGCAGGAGAAGGAAACAACTTATGTTGTCTACAAGGATCTTATAAGGTCTATCACCATAAATTCAAAATTGCTCTCATGCGAAGCCACGGCGGGTCACTAGTTATCAACGTACAGAGCTGCACGAAGATAGCAAACTAGGAAGGAGTATACAGTCAAACACAAAAGATAAACACAATGACAGGTTATGTAGCCTTTTTTAAACATGGATATGTTTTCAGGCTGGGGATCTATCTAGATTAATCTCGTAGGAAGAAGACCACAGGGAAAACCAAGAAAACGTTGGATAGAGACTGTAAGATCAGATGTGGAGGAGACAGGATACAAATGGGAGGATGTACTTGAACAGAAGATGTATGAAGACAGAAGGAGATGGCAAGCGCTTGTACACCACACCCGGGAAAATGAATTGGAAAATGATGATGATCTATCTAGAGTTAGCGTAGACATTTTTTGCGTTGACAATCTTCTGACATCATGGTAACCATGGCAACCGTGTATATCAACTATGTATACTAGGACAGGAAAAACCTATCCAGGCTTCTCCCTGTAGCAGAGGAACTTGGTTAATTCTTTCTTCTCTTGTATTTCTCCTGTTTACCAACACTGTTCCTGACCATGTACAGGTTCAAAGTGGAATACAGACTTACCCTTCAATGTAAAGAGCTTCTCCTTCATCAGCGCTGAGCATTTCATCATCAGAATTTATCTCCCTTGGTGACGATGTTGCAGTGCAAAACGAAAAATTATCATCTGTGAACACACAATATAATATAATTTCGTGTGGCTATTTCTAGCCGAGTGCAGCCCTTGTAAAGCAGACCCTCCGATGAGGGTGGGCGGCACCTGCCATGTGTAGGTAACTGCGTGTTATTGTGGTGGAGGATAGCGTTATGTGTGGTGTGTGAGTTGCAGGGATGTTGGAGAAAGCACAAACACCTAGACCCCGGGCCATTGGAATTAACCAATGAAGGTTAAAATCCCCGACCCGGACGGGAATCCAACCCGGGACCCTCTGAACCGAAGGCCAGTACGCTGACAATTCAGCCAACGAGTCGGACAACACACACAATAACAACAAATAACAAAACACAACAGAATATAACCAAAGAAAAAAGGCATTATATACATACATCTTCATTATAGACTTATGCATACCTGCCTTTACAAAACCAAAAATCAGGAAAAATCAGGAGAAATCAGGAGATACAATTGGTCAAAACTACATGCTTATTCTACATCTTGCGCAATAGAGTATTATGATATATTTATAACACTTATCAGTTTATTTCTTATAATATTGTGTAGTCGATATACTTTGTCCTTGTGGTAGCCTCCTCATGGGGGAAGTTGTATTAATAATAATATTACAAGTAATCATGTTCACATTGACAGTGCTTCACAAAAACACTAAATTACATGATCAGAAAATGAAGGATATGAACCAAAAACTGGGATGGACATGGACAACACTGCCACACGTGTCTTACAGCCCTGACTAGATACTGTCAGATTACCATCCATCATGATGATGATGCACTGATCAATGACAACGTGGTACTGCTATGACTGAATAAAATAAGGGCAAAAAGGGCTAGAAGAAAATGGGCTGAAAGTGACCCACTCCAGATCGAACATCTTCACAGCATTGTGCTTATCACATGTATAGCTTGCAGTCGTGTCGCTACTGGCGTGCTAGCCAGCCAGTGTCTTGGGAAGGTGCTGTATCCAACTGATGAGCCCATGCCGCACTGGGGCGAAACACTGGTATTTTTTGCCGATTGAATTTCCTGAATGTTATTTATCTTCATTTCACTTACGAAGATCTTGTGGTTCAACCCCATATTTTCCTCGACTCCCAATCACTGCCAAAATGCAAATTTTATATATCTTGTCTCCACGGTGGAAATACAGGATGGATGTGATGAGGTCTCTATGGTGGAAATATAGGATGGATGCGATGAGAATGTAAATCACAGGATAAGTGTAGACCAGCTGAAGGGTTTATGTTTGCCTGTGTTCTGTGATAAGAGAATGGCACAAAAACTGTACATGCTCTACATGCTGGTGGTGAAAACTGCATTGATGTATGTGTGCTTCAAAATGCTGGACATAGTCTAAATGCCACAGAGATGAAGATACTTAGAATGTCAGCAGAAGTTTCGAAGAAGGATCCCATCCGAAATTAGAGAATCAGCAGCACGTTTACACACGAACGAGATGGTCATGGAGAAGGTTCCGTGTATGCGGGTGGCATGGTTCAAGAAAGTGAAGGAAGAGCATGAAATCTGTATAATAAAACAGTAAACCAGTACAGGCTATTGGTTTACTATTGTACTCTTAATCATCAGCACTGTTTTGAAAATGACATTGTCATTTAGGATGACTATGAAATCAATGTAGCCATGAGAGCCCTTGACCTTTAGCTATGCAGGAACAATAAAGAAGAATGCCTAAGAATGACAGGGCCTGATAGATGAGGTGACAACAGCAATTTCTCAGCCCCACTGATGTAGAAACACAAGCAGCTGCCAACAACAAAATACAACTGTATTCCTCTAGCCCTAGAGGATCTGCAGCAACAACAGCTTCTCAACCACCATCTCATCAAGCAATTACATCGATAGCAAAACAAGGAAGAAGAAGAAAGGGTGGCATTCGACAGTTAAAAGAGGTGGAGATTATGCATAGAAGTGACATATACACCTAAAGGATGTATCAATATACTGTAAAAATAATAAAGATGTAGAATAAATATAAGCTTTGTAAAATTTTTAAAAATGGGTGTATTAGTGTGTAAGCACAATATTTCCAGTTTTACCTGAATCTGAGGTTTGGTCAAGCTCATTATGAAATCCTATTTCGACACCGTTTGCCATTCCATTCACTCCTTTCCCACCAGGTTCATCTGTATTGTGGAAATCTTCTCCATAACTTGGATCTGAAACGAAACATAACAATGAGGATAACAGGGTACACCACCATGGAAAAAAAAAAAAAAAAAAAAGATTCTGTCTAGCATGCTCTTATATCACTTTATACTTCTAATGCAGCTTCAAGAAGAAATTATAATAGGTCAATATCCAAGATCCAATATCCAATAGATAAACAGTTCATTGTCTCATTCAGTTTTCACTCAAAAAATATGTCAAAATGCTTGCAATATAATGTTTTCAAGGCCACACCTGCAACAAATTCAGATTATTTTTATATGCATGCCTTCTTTTCTACAAAAATAGTCTTTAATACACTTCAAGCAAAGTCCTAGCCTTCTCTGTACAGACCACGAAGGCCCTTGGAGTGGACGGTAAAGGCTTCTACTATCCATAACCTTAGTACTAAGTGGGATAAAGTGGTTAGCTCTAAGCCCGGCATCCTTTATCCCCCCCAGGAATAAACCTGAATACTTCACTTGTGTCTAGCGCCTGACAATGTGCAGCCACTCGGAGCAACTCCGCTAAGTTCGGTCCTGCTTCCAATTTTCCCGCTGGAGCGTTGTTGTTTAATGTTGAGAATTGGTGAGTGAAGTATACAGAGATAACGATCTAGAGTCTTCTAATTAGTAACTGGAGGTGACAAACCAGTTCTGCGGCATTCTTAGAATGGAGAAATTCAGGTGCAACGTGTGCAGTAAGGATTTTAATTATAGGAAAAACTTAAACAGTCACGTTAGATTGTAACATTCAAATTCCTCTCTCGAGTTTCAGTGTGATTTGTGCTCCTTTAGTACGAATAATAAATTACGTTTCATGAGCCATAAAAACATTTAAGCATAGTAACCAGATTTATGAAACTCAATCGAAAGTGAAATACCCCCTTTGTTTAGAAGATCGTGGCACTAGAGACAAAATTCTTCAACATTTTATCAGTGAACATTCCAGTTAAGACTGAAGTTTTAGAATTCTCAAAGGAACAAGAGTTTAAAGACTGGAAAACAAAAATAGAAAAGGATGATTTGTGTGAATTTGTTACATGGCGGTCAAAATACATTCGAAAGATTGATAGCTCAGCTAAATGTTCCTGTCGATGCCACAGAGATAGTAATTTGAAATGTAAAGGAAATGAACTACACCATCAAAATATGCTTGATAGCAATAAAATAAATGGACACTGCCCAGCGTCAATTGATGTTACATTTCATGTATCAGGAAAAGTATCAGTGTCGTACTGTAAATCTCATGTCGGTCACCAGGGCGAGTTAGGTCGGTTGAGGCTCTCTAAATCAGACAGAAAGGAGCTGGCAAGAAAAATTGCCATGAAAATTCCATTTGATATATATTGGATGAAATTAGGGATTCTGTCGGTGGTACTGACATAGAGCGTGTGCACTTACTCACTTGAAAGGATCTTTTAAACATTGAGCAGCAGTACAATTTAAAGTCCCAAGCTGTACGCCATGGTAACCATTGTACGAGTGTTGAATCATGGTTCCAAGAGATGCAGAAAATCAGTGGCGTAGTTCGTTTCTACGAAGGAGAGGGAATACCTTCTGGAGCAATCCTGAGCTAAAAGAGGAAGATTTGGTCCTCATTATTATGAATGAAGCGCAGAAAGAAATACTTGAACATTTAGGAAGGAACATTGTAATGATGGTACCCACGGTCTAAGTAAGTGAGCTTTCGAACTGACTACCCTCTTAGTGATAGGTTTTCCCAAGCGCTTTCATGCTATCAAATAGGTCCGACACAGCAGTATTTCAAATTTTATTTACGACGATTAGAAATGCTCTTCCAGACACGTTGAACCCTGAAGTGTTCATGTCGGACATGGCTGAAACATTTTATAATGCACGACTTGCAGTCATGATGCCCCCCAAGTTTCATTTATTTTGTTCGTGGCATGTAGATCAGGCATGGAGGAAAAAGCTCTGCAAAATCAAAGGGCGCGAGAAACAAGTTGAGATCTACAAAGAGCCGAGTACTATTGGAGGAAAGAGACAAAGTTGCCTTTTCTAGGATGCTTGGTAACTTAACGGCTGACCTGAAAGTTGATCCCGACACCAAGGAATTCGCATTGCAAGCTGTCCACTTAATTTGTTTAATAATTTGTTGACCAAGGAATTCAGCGAGTATTTTAAGGCTAACTACAAACGGATGGTGACTAATTGGGCTTGTTGTCATCGCCTCCATGCACGGCCCTATGCATGGAGTAGTTAAACACATTTATTCGAAAGGCAGAGACTCCCAAGAGACTTGACCTACCTGTCCATACTCTTATGATGTTTGTCCAAGACAAACTGTTCGATTGCCTCATTTTTCTTAATAAAGGCAAGCTTACGCATAAATTGTTGGCGCTGAGAAAAAGGCACATGAAATGACTGTCACTCTCCTCTGAGGGAGTAAACTACGAGGACGGCATATGGAAAATTCCTTTTGAAAAGCAGACTGAATTTTACGAAGTAAGGAAGGTGGATGGCAAAAACTGTGACTGCAGTTTAAGGTGTACCGAATGCAAGTTCTGCCTCCATGCTTACATTTGTACGTGCATTGATTCATCCATCAGATTTAATATGTGCAAACACATTCATCTGATTGGAAAGAGTTTAATCAGCATCAGAGACGGAAGTGGTAGGAATGTAAGTGCCAGCCCAGGGAATGAAGTGACTCTTCAAGAATCGCCCTCTTGTGACGAAAGTGCAGCTGATTTCAAGGAACTGCGAAATCCTCTCAACAGAAAACATGACAGTGATGTGGAAAAGAGAAAGTTACAACTTCGAGAACATTTTGAAACAATTCTCGCCTAAATCCAGTCACCTGAGCATGCAGACATAGTTGAAAATCAACTTAAGCCTATAACTTCAATTATCTACACCCAAAATAAAGGGACGATATTGACTCGATCGACTTCATCACCTGGCACAATTAAGTTTCAACTTCAAAGAAGACCGTTCTCCACGAAGAACGCCCATAAAAAGACAACCGAGTTTATCAAGACCTACCGACAGCGAGCAAGAAGCTATTGCTGCCAATTTATTGCTACGCTGATTTGTTCAAAGTGTAAATGCGTGAGTGTACATAGTGTATGTTAGTGTAAATATGTGAGTGTGCACAGGGTATGTTAGTGTAAATATGTGAGTGTACATAGTGTATGTCACTGTACTGTACATGTGCCTGCATGCTTGAGTGACCGAGACTCGTGTGTAAATATCGTATTGAAGCACGATCACTTTATTCTGTTACTAACTGATGTACCCATGCTTCGCTACGGAATTCTAGTGTACACGTTATGAGCAAGATTGTATTAAATTGCATAGCTCTTAATGTTACCTTTGAAATGCGATGGTGAAGTCACCAAACATATTTTCTCACATGAAGACTGAGTTAGGGAATTTTCACTCTAATGGTAGACCTGCTTGCATACCATCAGTCACAATCAGGTTTGGGAGTTTTCATTATAATGGTAGACACTTTTTACATCCTGCCTTTTAACATCCTCAGAAAGACTGTCTTAGTGGTTTTCCGAACTGAAATGAACATACATTACAATGACGTCAGTAGGAATGGCACGATTAAAAGCAATGCTTTCATATGAAATACTCGATCAAATGAAACACCACATATTTTCTCACTTTTAACGAACAGGACTACACTGCCGATCTAACAGTCCAAAGTACCAGAACTGGAATGACCAAACCGCAGACAGCTGTGACTCGTGAACACTCTTCATCTTTTTTTGGCGGGGAGAGGGTTGAATAATAGAGACTCCCAGGAGACTTCCTAGGAGTACCCGACGAGTCGGAAAATATTAATTCAGTACACTGGCAGCGGAAAAATCTATCTGACTTGGATGCAAATTTTTCTTCACTGATAATTTGGAATAAAATTAATGTAGAATTTAATAAAAGTGAAGAGGAAGAAGCTTTTCTTAAGAAACAGCTCTTTTCAGAGTTGAATTTTGAGTTATTTAGTGAATTGTGGTGCTGTGATTTGGAATAGGCCTAAAATGTTATTAGAGAACTACTACTACTACTACCACTACACTACCACTACTCAGCCTCTACCTTAACCCTCAAATAGTTAAACGACGATGCATCGCCCTTTTTGTACATGTTAATGTGGTCAACGACGATACATCAACTGTTTTGCAGCCGTTCATTAGACACGCTCTCATTGTGCGTAGTAACACACAAATGTGCTCTATGTAGTATCATTTTAAACAGCAGATTACAGTCTCTCTTTTTACTCTAGTTGCTAGGTTATAGACTGCCGTTTAAATGTACTGCATAGCCTAAAGTTCAGTCGTTAGGCTCGCTACCTTAACTGCGCAGTTCAATATGGCGCCTTGCCGCGTCACGGTGTCGTTCTGTTGTACGCGCTGTTTTTATCAGTGTTTTGCGGAAATGGCGAGTAATTTAGTTTCAAGTCCCAAGTAATTTAGGTTCATGACCCATTCAGAAGATGTTGGATGAAATAATGATAATGACAGTGACATTGACAAACTTCCTGGAAAGCTGGAACATATATGCGTAATCTGTGGACCAACAAAAAAAGGGAAGGACCCGGCATTTGTGCCCTGGTTGTAACTGTGCAGTTCACAGGGTGTGTTACCACAATTTACAGCACTTTTGGAGGCCTGAAAAGAGAGGAAGAAAGAGGAGAGAGCAGTCTAGTTCTGGTAGCTCCTCTGAGTGACTTTGCGGGGGCGTTCTAGTGCTTGAATATATATGTATATATATCTTTATTTGTGTATATAACATCTAAAGTGTTCATATTTTTTTGAAGTGCATAAAATTGTGTACAACATTGTGATTTGACTTTCTCGGGTAAGTCTAGTATTTTAGTGTCTGGTATGGGCGCAAACATTTTGATAATATCATTTTGGAACACTTTTTTAGAAACTCAGGATGGCTGTAAAGATATAATGAAAGGTACAAAACAAAAATATATTTATTTCAATAGCCTATGATATTATGATTTAATAAAATGTATTACACTGCATGGTTTCCTTTTAAAACCTATTTTTAAGAATTTTTAGTGAAAGTATACAAAAATCCTGAAAATCGTGTGACCGTAACAGTAGTTTACATGGACCATTTGAGGGTTAAGTATGCACACTGCTCATTCAAACAGCGCATTAGAATAGGGATTGAATAACTGGAATACTATGAAGAACTAGTGTGTAACGTACCAGCTGTATCAGAAAATGTATGAACCAGAGGAATGGCATGCCCAGGAAGAAAGTTTTCTAACTCCCCGGCTATTTCCCGTTAATATTCAGTCAGGTTATTATACTCGGTACACGGCAGTAATCCCATCTATCGGAGTTGAGAGGCTGCATAAGAGACAAATAACATCATTGATCAATGTTATGCGCTTTCGATATTGTAGGCCTTGACATTTAGTTTTCTTCCGACTCCGAAATACAGTGGAACCTTGGATTGCGAGCATAATTCGTTCCGGCAACATGCTTGTAATACAAAGCGCTCGTATATCAAAGCAAATTTTCCCTTAGGAAAAAATTGAAACGCGGATGATTCGTCCATAACACAAATTTTTTTATTCGCATGCCATTTCTAAAACAAAATATAACGTAAAACAAATTAAAGTGCACTTTTCCTTACAATAGAATTGACCATTGTTTGTTGTAGCATTTTTCATTTACCTGGTGCATACTGATCCTGACAGCCTCTCTGTGGTCTGAAACCACACTGGTTTTCATCCAACTTCCTCTCAACGACTGATCGCACCCTACCTTCCAAGATGCCAGTGAATACTTTGTCTGGTATACTAATCAATGAGATACCTCGATAGTTGTTGCAATCCTTCCTGTTCCCTTGCTTATAGATAGGTGCAATTACTGCTTTTGTCCAATCTGAAGGTACCTTACCAACACTCCACGCTAATTTTACTACTCTATGAAGCCATTTCATCCCTGCTTTCCCACTAAACTTCACCATTTCAGGTCTAATTTCATATATTCCTGCTGCTTTATGAAAATGGAGTTTATTTACCATCCTTCCTCAAGCGTAATTTCACCAACATTATTTTCCTCCTCCCCATGAGCTTGGCTGTTTGCAACACCACCAGGATGATCTCCTTTTACACTGAGAAGATGTTCAAAATATTCCCTCCATCTCTCCAGTGATTCCCTGGGATTTTTTATGAGTTCACCTACACTACTCAAAACACTGTTCATTTCCTTTCCCTTCCTAAGATTCTTTATTACTGTCCAGAAAGGTTTCCCTGCTGCTTGATCTAGCCTTTCCAGTTTATTACCAAAATCTTCCCATGACTTCTTTTTGGATTCAAAAGCTATTTGTTTTGCTCTGTTTCTTACATCTACGTACAAATCCCTGTCTGCCTTGGCCCTTGTTTGGAGCCATTTCTGATAAGCCTTCTTTTTACGTATACAGGCTGCTCTCACTTCATCATTCCACCAGGATGTTCGCCTTTTCCCATCCTTACACACAGTTGTTCCTAGGCACCCCCTTGCTGTTTCTACTACAGCATCCCTGTATGCCACCCATTCACTTTCTATATTCTGAACCTGCTTACTGTCTACTGTTCGAAACTTCTCACTAATCATATCCATGTACTTCTGTCTAAATTTCCTCGTCCTGGAGATTTTCTACCCTTATTCGTTTGCAAACAGATTTCACTTTCTCTACCCTAGGCCTAGAGATACTTAGTTCACTACAGATCAGATAGTGGTCTGCATCATTGAAAAATCCCCAGAAAACTCGTACATTCCTAACAGATTTCCTGAATTCGAAGTCGGTTAAGATATAGTCTATTATGGATCTGGTACCCCTAGCCTCCCATGTGTAGTGGTGAATAGCCTTATGCTTGAAGAATGTATTCGTAACTGCTAAACCCATACTAGCACAAAAGCCCAGCAAACGTTTCCCATTCCCATTAGCTTCCATATCTTCCCCACATTTACCAATCACCCTTTCGTATCCTTCAGTTCTATTCCCAACTCTCGCATTGAAATCGCCCATTAGCACTATTCTATCCTTGCTGTTGACCCTGACCACGATGTCACTCAATGCTTCATAAAACTTGTCAACTTCATCCTCATCTGCACCCTCACATGGTGAATATACGGAGACAATTCTAGTCCTAATTCCTCCAACTGACAAATCTACCCACATCATTCACTCATTTACGTGCCTAACAGAAACTATGTTGCGTGCAATGGTATTCCTGATAAAGAGCCCTACCCCAGACTCTGCCCTTCCCTTTCTAACACCTGTCAAGTACACTTTATAATCTCCTACATCTTCCTCATTATCTCCCCTTACCCGAATATCACTTACTCCTACCACATCCAGATGCATCCTCTTTGCTGACTCAGCCAGTTCTACTTTCTTTCTTCCATAAGCCCCATTAATATTGATAGCTCCCCATCGAATTCCATTTCGTTCGCCAAGTTGTTTCCAAGGAGTCCCTCGCCTGTCAAATGGGAGTGGGACTCCATTACTCCCATAGGTCCAAGGCTTGCTTAAAATGTTCTGAGCTTGGTAAATTCATGAAGCAGGATGCTACCCTACTTGCACATAGTCCAAGTGAGGATCTCTCCTCTAACGGGTTATGGACCACCGGTGAATTGTATAGTCCTAGCCGCCTGAGCACAAGGAGGGCCATGACTCAGAATATGTCCGAGATGCCCACTCCCATTCCATAGCAACTGGTATCCCAACTCTCAGGACCACTTACTAGGCCACTCAGCCGTTGCCCATGGTTCACGAACTAGGACGTGACTACAGTAACCCAAAAAGCAAAAAAAAAAAAAATATGTACTAGTTAATAATTTTGTAGTTACGGTATTGCAATAAAAGCCATAAAAATGTAGGCTACTACTTAGTAACTGTAGTCTCGGTACTGCCTTGCCATTCGGTATTGAATTTTAAATTACGATAAAACAACGTAGTATTTGAATACTGCCTAATATTTGGACACTCATATTCCATTACTATCCACTACTATTTGAAGGAGCGCTAGTAGAACAGCCGAATTACTTCACCTGAGCACAGCCGACAGATCTCACCCGAGTGTAGCCGAGTGGCTGCACACTGTCAAGTGCTAGACACAAGTTGATTACCTCTGCCAGGTTTGACCCTGTGATCCTGGTATTCAGAGACTAGCTTTACCAATAAGCCATGGAGGGAGTCTACTTAACCCACTGATTGTAAATTTAAAAAAAAAAAAAACATTATTTATGATTTTAATGATTTTTACAAAGTAACTCAAAATTAGACAATCATAAAGTTGCTTTGTCAACTTTAAGTCAACTAGGTTTAATAATAAGAATTTTGGCTACAGGATTACCAAAGCTGGCTTTTATTCCATCTTCTCACTCAAGCATTACTTAAGGCTTTGTTGTTTATATGTGCCGGTTCCTCAATACATAATATGAAGGATTCTCAAGATATTTGATTTATGGGGAATATTTGTACACAAATGCCTTTAACGGCTGTGTGTCTAACCAAAGACTTGTTTTTTCCAAATGTATATAGTAGGCTGGAATGTAAATATATAGTGTGCAACTTTCATTTAACTCAAGTGCTATCAGGTCATGGTAAATTCAATGCTTACTTCAAGCGATTCAAAATCCCCACACAAAAAGGCTCACTGTGCTTCTGCACTGAAGACATTCAAACTGTAGAACACATTTTCTTCAACTGTCCTGCTTTTGAGAGAGCACGTTTTGAACTTAAGATGCATTTGTTAACCTGCAGTTGCTATACTGAAAAACACTAAATTTCATATTTTATACAAAAATGCTGCACTTTTCAATTTTCAGAATTTATTGATTATGTATTTAAACACATATAATTTGATATTGTCTGCTTAATAGCTGTTTAACATATGTATTGTATATATTATGATCTGGTATTTTAAATATTATTACTCTAGTATTAAGGACTGTATATATCATAATTTTATCTTTCCATTTCTGTTCATGTCTATTTTGCTGTTTATGTATAGAATTTTATCAGAGAAATTGTACATTTTGGATAAACTACAACCCTAACATACCTTATGGTAAAAAAATAGGGTTCACAGCACTTTGGAGATTAAATAATAAACATAACACTGAGCAGATACAGAACCTAAATAAAGTACAAGCTTTGATTTCCTAGCTGCAGTCCCATTTGCCACTTGGGAAGCACCCAAGATATTTATTTGATCGGACCTGTTAGATGGCTTCATCAGCAACTGATAATGTGGTATTAATGACCTCCTTGTTGACAACCATGGACTTTGTTTACTGAACGTTCACCCTTACGCCATAATCATTGCTAACTACGTTCATGCGATTCAGCAATAGATGGAGATCTTCGATGTTTCTGGCAATCATGCTGTGTCATCTGCATATCGAAAATTGTTGACGACTTTGGCATTGATGACAACCTGTCCAAAGCTTCTGTCATGACTGCCTCTGAATATTAGTTGAAGAGCATTGGAGACAACACACAGTCTTGTCGAAAGTCACGTTGAACTTTTACTTCATCGGACAACGCGTCATTCACCCGAATGTTCGCTCACTGATTCCAGTACAGGTTGGCAATGATTCGTACATCACTATTGCCGAGTCCCACTCGTTGAAGGAGTTCTAGCATTTCAGTGTGCTGTATTCAGTCAAATACCTTTTCATAATCAATGAAGCACCAAAACATATCCTCGTTCACGTCCTGGTAGCACTGCACAAAAACTTGTATCAAGAACAAGGCATCCCTGGTGCCAAATCCACCCTAGAATCCTAATTGTGTGTCTGTCACAAATTCTTAGGACTTTCGGAATATTCTTCCATAAATTATTTTCAAAAACAGCTTGATGAAATGACTCATCAAGCTGATCGTTTGATTTTCCTCGCAGTGCCTCGCATTAAGCTTCTTGAATAGTGTAGTAAACTTGAGCCAGTTTCAGGAATCAGGCCTGTCTAGTATATCTTAGTGAAGAGGGATGTGAGAACATTGACATTTTCATCACCCAGAACATTTACTCGTAGTATCTCAGCATAAACATTGGCAGGTTCTGGAAATTTTCCAGACTTTATCTCGCAAATAACCTTCATCACCTCCTCTCTGAAGGCACCCGGTCCAATATCCATTCCCCTGAAGCTGAGATCTGCAACTCTGTCATAATCAAAGAGCTTGTGTTTTTACAAGTTGCCTTACGTCGCACCGACATAGATAGGTCTTTTGGCAACGATGGGATAGGAAAGCGCTAGGAGTGGGAAGGAAACAGCCGTGGCCTTAATTACGGTACAGCCCCTGGTGTGAAAATGGGAAACCATTCAGGGCTGCTGAGAGTATGCTTCAAATTGACTATTTTCCGAATGCAAGCCCACAGCTGCACGCCCTTAACTGCACGGCCAACCCCCTCGGTCGAAGAACTTGTTCACATACCATTCCCTTCATCTTGTCACACCTCATGGCAACAAAGCTACTTTCATCGTCCATTAACACCCTGAGTCTTCGGCTAGTTCGTCTCCATATCAGTCCAGTAATCTTCTTCTGCAGGAGAAAAGAGTCATGTTTATTCTGAAGCTCAATACAAATATACTAAATCTCAGAGTTCTCCCTTCGACCTGCCATTTTTACAGACTGCCCGGCAAACATAACCTAGATATGTGCTAGTTACATAATATTAATACATATTTCAGTCGTTGGGTGCTTCAAATTAAAATGTAAACACTGTCAAACTGTTTATTTAATAATATATTCATTATTGTCAGCAAAATATCAATTACATCAATGTTCTGTTTAACTTTCGTGTAGAGTCGTGCGCGAGCGGTGTATGGATTAGCGTGGAATCTCACACGAGCACTCGATTCCGCATGACGTTACAAACCCGTATCGTACTCCATAGCATCCGAGTGATAAGCCCAGGAGTTGCATGATTACGAACGAGCAGCAGAACACTAGAAGTTCAAAATACTCTTATGTCTTATTCGTGATAACAACACTGAAATAGTTCAATTTAGCAGTTAATGTTTACCTGTCTGATATTATTCATGCCCTGAGATGGATAAATTGAAATTTTATCATATTCATTTTTTACATAGTATCCGCCAATTGTCGTAGGACAGGTATCCTAATTTGGATAAAACCTTCAATACTCTTATTTTGAGTTTTACGATGAGCCGAAATTATTATGTTATTATATTTATGTTTCGTGTCCATGGACGTATAACGTGCGGACGTACGGCACACAGATTTCCAATATGGCGTCAAGGAACAGCACCATTAGATCTCTGATGTAAAACATGTATAAATTCTATGTAGATTGTTTTAGAGAGCGATTGTTTTCTTTTTGTATTCTGAGAGAGGCACTGAATGTCTTCTTCTTCTGACAGGATGAGTTTCGTAGTGGAATAAAGTTGTTTTTAGAATACGTAAAAGTGTTCTCGTGTGATATTTTTATTGCGTAAAATAGAAAATCGCATATAGAGAACGACAAATTGGCGACCGTGACAGGACTTTCGAAGTTTAATGATGAAGATTGATCAAATGACCGTAGTGATTGTACGAAAGGCGCTGATATCCCGAGGGTTACCGACGGATGGGAGCAAGTCGGAACTACAAGAGAGACTACGCCGGGATCTGATAGAAAATGAGGAAGACCCAGGTAGTTTCGATTTTGAAGTTGTCTCGGAGAAGGAAGCCAACGACCGGATGCTTACGCAACTAACTACCTTGATCAGGACACAATCTGAAGAGATAAAAGGCCGAATCGATTCCTTGGTAAGAGATCTGAAAAAGGATATTTCCAAAATTAATGACCAAAACAACAGCGTAGAATTAGATGTACCGGTAGATAAAGTAGTAAGTGATATGAACACCTTGGAAAACGAAGTCAAGGAGAAGAAAGACGAAGAGAAAACCATTTCAGAGGCTAACAATGCAAAATCAAGATTTCGATGCTCATTCTGCAACTGAAGAAGATCAACGAAAGAAACCCGCGTATGATCTGTCCTGTCCTCATTGCTTAATACAATGTGACACAGTACAGGAGTACAAAATGCACCTCTATTCACCTAAACACATAAATGTCATGAGGAAACAATCATTACTACATAAGCAGACCTTGCAGCGAATGCGTATGAATCAACGTCAAAAGCACCGCATGCTAGATGAAACTGAAGAGTTCCGGCATACACTGTCTGATAGAACGAAGTTCTGTGCCATTTGTAAGCTCAATTACAAGCAGCCCAAATCAACACACATGACTTCTGAGGATCATGAGAATATGGTGAAATTCTTGAATCCATACTGCCGGGTATGTAAACAAAGATTCAATACACTAATGTCTTATGAACATCATCTGTGTTCCTTAGATCACATCAAGTTCAAGGCTCTCTTGGCCGACAAATCCAAGAGTGACGATGAAGAGAGTGGTGGAAAAGATGATGTAAAGGAGCTCAACCTTGTCAACTTTATGATTCTTGATTCAGTAGGTTCTGTTGGTAGTAAGGAAGGAGAAAGCGGAGGAGATGGAAAAGCTGAAAAGAAAGCCGGGGGAGAAGAAGAGAAGGAAATCGCACCCAAATCTGAAGACAAAACTGAAACCATAGGTGCTGAATATGCCCGGAAGGTGGGGGTGTATTACTATGATTGGTGTCGTACCTACTTGTCATTGTATGAAGAACAAGAGAGTGTTCTAACCATCCATTATCACTCAAGGGCACGCTTACGGCGATATGTACGTTATCGTGAAGATAGATTTCTTAGAAAAGAGGCTGAGAGACTTCATCAGAAAAAGTTGGCAAGAAAGATTCTGAAAAAGAAGCAAGGTCCTGAAAGACATCTGGAGAGAAAGATCAATCAGATAGTAAAACAGCGGAAAATAAGAAAAAAAGTGAGAAGGATGGTGAGAAAAGCTCAGAAGATACAACAGGTAAATCTTCCAAGAAAAAGAAAAAAGACGACTGAAATGGCAGTGAGGTTTCTCAAGGAGAAGATGTTATCTCGACCCCTACAGGATAGCGGAGGGACCGGAGAGTGGGCACTCTCTAGGGGGTCCCGGAGGAGTACGGACTTCGGAGAGGATCAACATACACTGATACCTGTTCTGGAGGATGGAATAGCTGAAGACATAGATAACAAGACGACTAGTTATAATTTGGGACCTGGAGAAGAGAAGGTCCGGAATCAGTATTGAAGGTTTTAGGGGGGGATAATTGTCGTAGGACAGGTATCCTAATTTGGATAAAACCTTCAATACTCTTATTTTGAGTTTTACGATGAGCCGAAATTATTATGTTATTATATTTATGTTTCGTGTCCATGGACGTATAACGTGCGGACGTACGGCACACAGATTTCCAATATGGCGTCAAGGAACAGCACCATTAGATCTCTGATGTAAAACATGTATAAATTCTATGTAGATTGTTTTAGAGAGCGATTGTTTTCTTTTTGTATTCTGAGAGAGGCACTGAATGTCTTCTTCTTCTGACAGGATGAGTTTCGTAGTGGAATAAAGTTGTTTTTAGAATACGTAAAAGTGTTCTCGTGTGATATTTTTATTGCGTAAAATAGAAAATCGCATATAGAGAACGACAACGAGCAGCAGAACACTAGAAGTTCAAAATACTCTTATGTCTTATTCGTGATAACAACACTGAAATAGTTCAATTTAGCAGTTAATGTTTACCTGTCTGATATTATTCATGCCCTGAGATGGATAAATTGAAATTTTATCATATTCATTTTTTACATAGTATCCGCCATCCGGCTACTCATTCCTGCCTCCCGGTTGATGAACATTTCTGGGGAGATCACTGAATCTATTCTCAAAATTGGGAGAAAGGTCTCTGGGAAGCAGGATGAAAAATTGGGAGTCTCCTGCTTAAATCGGGGCAGTTAGCATGTCTACAATCATGATATTCTATTTTAGGATTTGACACTATGTGATAATATGCCTCCCCTGCGAACCATGTGACCTTGCCGCGGTGGGGAGTCTTGCGTGTCCCAATGAAGCAGATAGCCGAGCCGCAGGTGCAACCATATCAGATGGGTATCTGTCGAGAGACCAGACTAACTAATGGTTAATCGAAAGGGGGGTAGCAGCCTTTTGGAAATTGCAAGGGCGGCAGTCTAGATGATTGACTGATATAGCCTTGTAATAATACTCAACATGGCTTAGCTGTGTCGATACTGCTACACAGCTGAAAACAATGGGAAACTACAGCCGTAACTACCTCCTGAGGACATGCAGCTCTCTCTGTATGAATGATGTACTGATGAGGGCTTCCTCCCGGGTAAAATATTCTGGAGGTAAACTAGTCCCCCATTCAGATCTCCGAGTGGGGACTACACGAGAGGGGGCGATCATCAGGAAGATGGATACTGACATTCTGTGAGTCGGAGCGTGGAATGTTAGAAGTTTGAATCGTTGTGGTAGGTTAGAAAATCTGAAAATGGAGATGGATAGACTAAAGATAGATGTAGTTGGCATAAGTGAAGTACGCTGGCAGGAAGAACAGGATTTTTGGTCAGGCAACTACCGAATTATCAACACAAAATCAAACAGAGGAAATGCAGGAGTTGGTTTAAAAATGAATAAGAAAATAGGGCAGCGGGTAAACTACTACGACCAGCATAGTGAAAGAATTATTGTCGTCAAGATAGACACCAAACCAATGCCCACCACAATAGTGCAGGTCTATATGCCTACCAGTTCAGCGGATGGTGAGGAAATCGAAAGAATATATGAAGAGATAGAAGATTTAATACAATATGTAAAAGGTAACGAGAATCTAATTGTGATGGGAGACTGGAATGCAGTGGTAGGCCAAGGAAGAGAAGGTAATACAGTAGGAGAATTCGGATTGGGACAAAGGAAAAAAAGAGGAAGTCGGCTGGTTGAATTCTGCACTAATCATAATTTAGTCCTTGCCAATACTTGGTTCAAACACCACAAACGACGGCTGTATACATGGACGAGACCTGGAGACACTGAAAGGTATCAAATAGACTTCATTATGATTAGGCAGAGATTCAGAAACCACGTGTTGGATTGCAAAACTCCCAGGAGCAGACGTGGACTAAGGAAGGAATGCAAAAAGATGGGATCTAGACAAGTTGAAAGAAAAGAGTGTGAGGGATTTGTTTCAAGGAACATGTTGCACAAGGAGTAAATGAAAAGGCTGAAAGAAACACAATAGAGGAAGAGTGGATAATCATGAAAAATGAAGTCAGTAGGGCTGCTGAAGAAATGTTAGGAAGGAAGAAAAGATCAACTAAGAATCAGTGGATAACTCAGGAGATAATAGACCTGATTGATAAACGATGAAAATACAAGAATGCTAGAGATGAAGAGGGCAAAAAAGAATATAGGCGATTAAAGAATGAAGTGGACAGAAAGTGCAAGGTAGCTAAAGAAGAATGGCTGAAGGAGAAGTGCAGGGATGTCGAAGGTTGTATGGTTCTAGGAAAGGTAGATGTTGCATACAGGAAAATCAAGGAAACCTTTGGAGAAAGAAAATCTAGGTGTATGAATATTAAGAGCTCAGATGGGAAGCCACTTCTAGGGAAAGAAGACAAAGCAGAAAGATGGCAGGAACATATCCAACAGTTGTATCAAGGTAAAGATGTAGATGATTTGGTTCTGGAACAAGAAGAGGGTGTTGATGCTGATGAAATGGGAGACCCAATTTTGAGGTCAGAGTTTGACAGAGCTGTGAGAGACCTAAATAGGAACAAGGCACCTGGAATTGATGACATCCCCTCTGGTATTATAAATTTACTCGTTCAGGACAAATATTTTAAGTTCCCCATGGGAATCAACATCTGTATCATCTGATGGCCAGGCAGGCATCAATTTTTGGAAATGAGACATAGCTCTCGTTGTACATTGGCACTGCTGGTGGCCTCCATGGTATGCACTAGCCTTACGTCTTGGAAGGTGTGCCAAGTCCCAACTGACGAGCCCAACTTGGCACACGAGGGCGAAACACAGGCAACCAAGAATGAGTTAGCTGGAAAATCTATAATGTCCAATAACGGACCATTATATTCGTATTATAAATTTACTCATTCAGGACAAATATTTTAAGTTCCTTATGGGAATCAACACCTATAGGCAGAAATTAAGCGGGAAATTTTCAACATTGTTAACAACAAGGAATTAGAAATTCTTCGAAAAGAAGAAATGCAGAGAAACAGCTATATAGTGGGATATAATTTCGCTAATATGAATACTGCAAACAGGACCCATCACTTTTCCGCACATGGCAATCTCCGTCTTTTCAGCTTGTATGATCCAGGCACAAGTACTCCAGCCACAATACCGAGTCAAGAATCTCATTACCAGTAGCCTAGCATGAAGTACAGAATATAACATTAACATTTTATTTTTTAATTACTGTCATTTAGTAACAGAGCATATGTATCATGTATTGTACTGAAAATACAATGAAGCAAACTGCACACGTAGGTCTTTGTGTTATCAGTTATTAGTCACACCTTCCTTCCATCACAATATCCCTTGTCTAAGGACCCAATTTGTATTTCATGAAATATTCTCAAAACGTTTCCCTGACTCTTGTAGCCTCAAAACTTCCATGAACCCCAACATGGGGTAGCGCAGTAAACAATGATTGCTCGGAACGTATCCTGTTGTCTTCGTAATCATTTACTACTGGCACGTCACTGCGTAGTACACAGACTGCCAACACTACTTTTTCAGCTTTTTCTGGGTGCATATGGAGTCTTCCATAGAGTACCCTATGTCTCTGGACACCAATGCCAAAGGCATTCTCCACTACCCATCGTGTTCTCGACTGCCGGAAATTATAATTCGCCTGCCTTTCATCACTGCGAAATGTGGATCCGGGGTACGGACACATCAGATACACCAAACCTTCCGATAAAATTAATAACAAGAAAATAATATTAAAATTATAAAATTCTTTTATTAACAACCACCTACTCAATACAATATAATACACTCATTGAATTATAAAATAATCATGAGGTGTCTTAAAAAATGGCTTAAATAACGGAACATGTTTCGTTCGGCATTGCGAACATCATCAGCCGTTAGTACAAAGACTAAGGTCAGGGCCCTGAACTGAAGTGATTAAAATTGTTAAAAGAATAACAATGTCTTAATAAAAAGTGATATGATAACATTAATTAGTAACAGTATGTACAGATCAACAGCAAGAATTTACGGTGAAATACATTGAACGATGGCAGTCTGTGGAGTTAAAAACAATCATGGGGTTGTTAAAGTTTAATATTTAATGGGTTCACCGGCCTCAGGTATTTTAGCGGAAATATACCTCTATTTCCCTGAGCAGACCAAAATTGACAACAAATTTGATAATATTCACTTCTGGGCCAGGTATGTTGATGATGTCTTTGCAATCATAGAGGAAAAATCAATTGATGCTCTTACCACCCTTCTTGGGCTCAATAATATCAATTCCCATATCAAATTCATGTTAGAATCAGAAATAGATCAAAAGATCAACTTCCTAGATCTATCACAAGACATTCAGACTCTTTAACTTATAAAATTTTTAGAAAACCCACCCAATCCGCCACTACTATTCGTATTCGTCAAGATTCAACCCACCCCCAGTCCCATAAAAGAGCAACATATAATAGCTTAGTTCATCGAGCGTTCAGCATACCTATGGCCAAGAAGGATCTCTCTATTGAACTAAATACTATCTGCAGTATTACAAAATTCAACAGCTTCAATAGTCACTTCATAGAAAGTATAATCAATAAATATAAATTTTGTCCTAAAACAACACTCAAGAAAGAATTACCTAACTACGAATCCTTCTCCACCTTCACTTTCAACAATGAAATTCATAAGGTCACTAATATTTTTAAGAAGAAAGGTGTAAAAATAGCATTCAAAACCAATAACAAAAGTATGCACATTCTAGACTACACGTCACACACCAACAAGATCAAGTTACGCAAAATCAGGTGTTTACAGGCTCAAATGTAACTCGTGTACTAATATTTCTTATGTAGGCAAACCGGGAGAAGTTTTAATATGAGATACTCCAAACACATTAAAGGCCTGTTTTCACATGTAGGACTGTGCTTCGGCTGTGCTTCGACCGTGCTACGGCGGTGTCGCCTACTCTGTCTTTTCACATGTAGGACTGTGCTGCGACTGTGCTGTGGTCATGTGGTCCTTGTTCATTGCATCTGTGCTCACAGGTTGGAGACATGGATCCGAATGAAGAAGACGCAGTTATTGCCTGTGCAGTGTACATTGTTTTACAACAAAAGAAGAAGAAAAATAAGAAACGATGCTGGGTTCATAAATTGTTTACAACGAGAGAAGAAGGAGAGTTTCAAACAATTTTCGGTCGGCTGCGAAATGACCAAGAAAAATTTGTATACTATTTTCGAATGAGTTACTCCAAGTTTGACAATTTGCTTCAACAACTGAAACCACATCTCACGAAAAAGAATTCAAAATGGAGGAAACCCATAAATGTAGAAGAGAGACTAGCATTAACGTTACGGTAAATAATATTCATATATACTGAAGTATTCTGATCGTACATCAATGTACGTTTGGTGTAAATTTGGCACTTACATGTCCACTGGCAACGGCCGTAGCCGTGTTGAAACACCGGATCCCGTGAGATCTCCGAAGTTAAGCAACATTGGGCGTGGTCATACAAACGGGGAATGCAATGTTATTTTATTGCATAATACTTAATATAGAAGGAGAGATAGAGTGAGAAATGAAGACATGCAAAAAGAGTTCAATGTGCAAGAACTAAATGATAAACTGGAACAGAACAGATTGAGATGGTTTGGACATGTCAAGTGGATAAAAGAAGAAAGACTGCCAAAACAAGCACTGGAAAGGCAGATAACAGGGAAGAGAGAATGAGGAAGACCAAGATTATGATGGATGGACTCTGTGAAGAACAGCATATGACAGCAGAACCTGTACTGGAACACAGTGTTGGATGAGGAATGGTGGAGAGATGGGACAAAGTGGAGAGGAACCTTATTTGCCCCGAGCCGGTATCAACTGGAAAAGGGGAGATGATGATGATGATAATGATGATGAATATTTGATATAGACACAAATTCTTAAATTTCTTGTGACATGTTATGAAAATTGTATTTCATTTCATGATCTTGTCTTACTTATGATGTGTGTTTAACACGTTGACTGCAAGAAATGTCCTGGTAGCCAATGCTTTCTTTCTACTGTGCACATAGTAAATCAGAAGTAAAACCATATTCCAAGAGATATTTCACTGAAGCGTTCAATATACATACTAAATACAATAAAAGTTACGAGCACCACCGCCGTGGCCCCACAGTAAAGTCCACTGTATGGTTTTGACTAGATGGCCAGAGCGGTACAATCTAGCAGTACTAGAAGCTTGTGTTGCTTAATAGTACTCACAGAAGCCAACAGATGGTGCCATGATCTGTTTATTAGTGCTTAACACTACAATCCCAAGGCATTCATTGTTCTACAGTACAGTGTGTATAAAATACTTGTGAGATATTTCTGTGTTGTTATACCAGTTATCAGAGAGTTTAGTTATCAAAAATGAAGCCATTTTCTTCATGATCTCTGAGGATAATAATGTTAGCCCTTCAGTGTGATAATTCTGGTAAGTGGTGTCCATTTCAAGCTGATTTATACATTTTGCAGGACAAAAAATGCTTTACCAAATTGAATTTGAAATACTGGTATATTATGGTGGTCACTGACAATGCTTCTAACACCAGCAGTATAAAAAAGGTGGAGGTAACGATATATGCTAATATGCTCATTTTTATGCTAAATTTATTGGGTTAAGTGTCAGGTAGTAGCTCAGAGAAATAGGTGTGGTTGCAAGAATTTGGAAGGAATCGATGTGGCCTATTGATAAAGTAAGCATAAGCATGGAATAAAAATGGGGAATGACAGAAAACCATTAACGGGTTCCCTGACAGTAGGACTCAAACCCACTATTTCTCATTTCCTCAGCCTGCGAGTTAGCTAATTCGGTACACCAAAGTACATGGCTAAACTCGGACAAATACTCACATGATGTTAATAAAAGGAGGTAGGGCTAATAAAAAATGAAAATTATAATTTGGAAACCAAGCACTCCAGGATTTGCTGGGAGACCATAGCGGTATAATAGTATAGTGATGTCAACAGCTCAGCGGTCTGCCAGCCCAGCAGGGAAAGTCATATAACGACACCTGTCAGCGGGACATTGTACCCCCGTGCCCTCATGAGAAACTCACTCAGCGGTACAATGTACCGCTCCGGCAGTCAATGTGTTAAAAGAATGGTTTTCAATCAATTAAAACAGACTTTAAAATATTTAGCCAAATACTCACAGTTATTAAATCTACCATTTAGGGACTTCTTTCGTGGGGGTACATACTGTAGAATTCTTAGTGATGAATTAGAGGTACAATCTTACAGAAGACTGAGAATCTCTGTTCCCCTACATGAATAAAAAATTGCCTTAATTCCATGTTGAAGAAGAATCCTCAATCAAAGAAAATGTTGATCTTTTTAAGAGTTGTAATTTAGTTTTTCACAAAAAAATGCCCTTAATATAGTCCAACAAGATAAATATTAACTTTAAGAAATTCAGTGTCAGACATAAGCCCACTGAGGGAGGGTACATGAAATGTAAAATAACTTTATTACTATCAGTTTTACTATGTTGAACTCAACACAAAAATAAACTCCTGAATGTCAAATGCCACAAATTTGTTTAAAGAAGGTAATCAATGTAAAACCACTGGAACAAAGCACTCAGATATATTAAAAGTGAATCCATTAACTTACCACAGTTTCCCTCAAAGTTCAGTCGCTTGGAAACACTATTCAGTAACGTCCTCGTATCATGACCATATCCTTGATCAGCCACACCAACACTTTTAAGCCCACGATTTCTTTTAAACGAAGCACCTTTACGAGTCCTTACGAAATTCTGGGTTTGCCAAAGGCATGAGCACTTTGTTGCGTTAGACCAAACACTCTTGCATTCAGACTCTGAATCTACTCGGCTATCCATTTTATGAATTCTTTCCTCATTAGTCTCTTGCTGCCTCCTTATAGCTATCATGACTTGTTGAGCAATACACCGAACATGGTTTTGTACGGAAATATCTAACTTTTTATGCCTACTCGTGAATCTTTCAGGACGATACACAGCACTGTTAAAATTATCTTCTTCATCAGATGAACATGGATCAGCTACCTTATGGTAAAATAAAACATTATTTAGTCCACACGAAATAAGTTCAATATCCATATTTTCAAGCTGACTGAGTTTACAAGCAACAAGAGAACTTATTCGAGAATGAATAAATTGAAAATCAACTGATGCAAATCTATTGTCCTCCATGTAACTGTTCACAAGAACTTGCAAGTGCCTCATTTCTGCTGAAAGCATATCAAAAACAAGATCTACTGTTTGAATATCTTGCATATTTTCAACCATATTAATTAAATAATCAGCAATACGTTTAGCAAACACCTGACAAGATTTCTCCACATATAATAGAGGACTAAGAGCAGGGTTTGATAAGGCATTCAGAAATGTCTCTTCGTCAGCATCAACATATGCATCTCCGCTAGGAATATTCTTGACACTCTTCTCTTTTCCTCTCTTAACATTCATTATTCTGAATGTTCCTCTATTTGAAGAGCCAGTATCAGACAGAGAACATGCTTTCAAAGCGAGACATAAGTCTGTCATAGGACTAATGCCACCATCTCCAGTACTTGAATCGCAAGAGGAAATATTCAGAACAGAATCTTCTTTAGTCTCATCACCCTCGACAGTAAAAGAATGTGCTTGTAAGTATCGATCCTTCAAATACTGCTCCAACATCTGTAAACCTTCTGTGCTTGACAAGTTAGCAAAACATCGAAGAAAAGGCCAGTATTCCGCCCAACCAGTTTTGAATTCTTTTGCCAGACTCCTAAAATGAAAATACAGAAAAACGAGTTTATTAATAAGGAAACGTATACATCGATACTTTGCATGTAAGAATAATAATAGCACTAACTAAATATCAAAACACACACATTTATACAGAGAAAATATAGGGCGCCCATAGCTATATTTTATAGAGTAAAAATGCAGAAGACAACACAGCACAATTCAGGACATGGGATAGGCAATCAGCTGGTTAACCTTTCTGAGCGAGAGCATTTAAAAATCTAGCCTTCAATGGATGCGGGAGGAGCTTTCACTGGACATTTAAAGGCTAGCATATCTGTGCAACAAACTGTTTTATGATTCCATATGTGTTAATTTCCAATCAATTTTGATTATATTGGAAATAGCTTTTCGGTCCACCATATATAGTGTGTTTAGTCTTGTTGTCGTTGAAGTGAGGTAATTTGCATATGGATTCAAATTTGGGTAAAGATATTAATCAAATAAGGGACGTGATAATGGTACAATTTTTTTTTAGATAAAGACCAAAAATTTAGTTTCTGTACTATTCCCATCAACATGAAGAGGGCTAAGGTAACATACATCTCATTTTCATTGACTGGAATCAATTCCCTTACCCCAGATCGAAATGGAAAGAACATTCCTTAGGACATTATGTACCGTTAAATGTAGCGATTTGTTTCCGTTACTCTCAGCAGGACAAGTTCAAGTGAAAAACGTTTGAAAGACTTTACTAGTTGCACAGCATTTAGAGGTAAACCTTGGGGTGAAAAGACCATACAAGATGTTTATTTCTAACGTAATTATTCATATCATCCCAGTAACAAATACACGCAGCATTACCACACCTAGCACGAATAGTGTTGGAAACAACAGTCTCTTCTGTACCAATATATGCATCTCATTTGGGACAAATATTTCAGGTTCTCTATGGGAATCAACATCTATATCATCATAGTCTCTTCTGTATCATTACGGTCTAATTTGGTAATATCAACATCACTGTCATCAGAATAATTGCTACAATTATAACTACTATCCTCATAATTACTAAAACATTAATTTAATATGTCTTGTATAGCATCGCTAGAAAAATTATCCTTGTTTATAGACGCCATTGCGGGAAAAGTACACGAGCGAAAAGTCAATGAATTTTACATCGATAATGAGGTGAAAAATCGTTAAAAATGAATCGACAGATATATCAAACGAAAGAATGAAGCTTTATCTAGATGGCTGTGAAGAGACCTCGGACATAGTTTGAAGGAAACTCACAAGATGAAACGACAATGCAGATCGCATGTGAGCACTTGATTCAGTGATGTCACAAACCTGCATGGCACTCCACAGCAACCGAGTGGTAATCCTTGGTGTTACACGATTATGATTGAACAGTACAATAACAGAAGTTCAAAATACTCTGTTATGTTGTTTATTTGTGATAATAACACTAAAATAGTTCAATTTCGCAGTTAGTGTTTACCTGTCTGGTATTGCTGTTAATGCCCTGAGGGAAATAAATTTAAACTTCATAATATTAATTTTTTACGTAGTATTCCCCACCCGGCTACTGATTCCTGCCACCCAGCTTATGAAAATTTCTGGGGGAGAACACTGATTCAAAAACCCTATACCGTAGTGAAGAGTTTAGTCGGTGAAAAATTGTGATGTTACACTACGGAATTTGATGGATAATACGTAGCAATGATGTGTCTTATATCAGTATGAAATAATAAGCTTAGTTCAATTGAAATGAAGGTTTGATCATTTTAATTGCTTACAACACTATTTTACAATTGCATAAAAGAGTGAAATTTGAATTTGAATTTTTAAAATTCAAACATAGTCTATTCAGATCAAGTGAATACTTGAAAAGAGGAAATAATATTAAAAATTTTTTAAAAATTTTTATTTACGTCGCAGCCACAAAGGTCTTATGGCGACGATGGGATAGGAACGGCCTAGAAGTTGGAAGGAAGCGGCCGTGACCTTCATTAAGGTACAGCCCCAGTGTTTACCTGGTGTGAAAATGGGTAACCACGGAAAACCATCTTCAGGGCTGCCGACAGTGGCATTCGAATCCACTATCTCCCGGATGCAAGCTCACAGCTGCATGCTCCTAACCGCACAGCCAACTCACCCGGTTATTAAAGAATTAGTTATGACTTAGGTCTATAAGGGGTTATATTTTTATGGGCTTTTTGTTTTGTTTGTTTTTTAATCATACAGCATGCTTATGTCTTCATTTTCAGATCATAGAAATCCACCCCGTAGTTATTACATACGAATAAGAACTAGTTTATAGTAAAATTGTTAACAACAGCTACAGCAACAGTCACTGTCAGCCCTTTTGCCTCAATCACAGGTCATAAGAAAACCACCTCAGAAACTCCCTGTGTAACGGAAATGGCTGCAAAGTACGAAGAAACCAAATAATTGTGCCATGCAGGGTTGTCACAATATCTTCTCCCATTTCAGTCAGGATTCACATGGTATTGGCCTTGAACATGTTCTTTCACACAAGCTGAGCTTGAATATAATTACCAAGTTCATAACTCAAAGAAGAAGAAGAAGAAGAAGAAGAAGAAGAAGAAGAAGAAGAAGAAGAAGAAGAAGAAGAAGGATGAGAAGAAGAAGAAGAAGAAGAAGAAGAAGAAGAATAAACTGAATTTAAATTTTGTCAAGTCCAAAGCCTAAACCACATGAATTACTATATAATGTAACATATTCCATTTCAACATTCATCTATACAGCTACTTTGTATGAGGAATCTTACAATCCTCCCCACCCTCAAAACCCATGGCACAGCAGCCCCTAAGGGCATTGGCCCATCAAGCGACCGCTGCTCAGCCCGAAGGCCTGCAGATTAAGAGGTGTTGTGTGGTCAGCACAGCAGTTCCTCTCAGCCGTTATTCTTGGCTTTCTAGACCGGGATCGCCATCTCACCGTAAGATAGCTCCTCAGTTGTATTCATGTAGGCTAAGTGGACCTCGAGTCAGCCCTCAGGTCCAGGTAAAAAATCCCTGACCTGGCCGGGAATCGAACCTGGGGCCTCCAGGTAAGAGGCAGGCTCACTACCCCCACACTGCAGGACCGGCATGGAATCGTACAATGCATTGTTGAATTTTGAGATAAATTAGTAAAAAGCCTATCTTCTAGGTACGGTATATCGTCAGAAGGTTGACCATAACATCTTGAACTGCTGGGTTTTTCACAGAAGTAAATTGTAACTTACTCTAGCTGCAATTAGAATGGTCTTTTCTTGTTATTCATACAAACAAAGTCAAGCACATTATTATGACAGCAACACATCATCACACGTACATCATACGTTGTGAGATGGTACGATGAACAGAATTTTCTCAAAAATGTGGCAAGTAATCAGGGCATGGATAGTACGTCCCAAAACACAAAACAGCCCTATGAGCTTATGTTCTATGGCCGATCATTTACGAGTTATATCTGTTTACGTTATCAGTAGGGATAGGATTTTCACGTATCTGTATATTCTTTCCCTAGACTTAAATCTATATGCCTATGAATGATCACTTTTTGAGTTTGTTAAACATGGTTTTAAGTTTCATATAATTGCATATTTCTCCTGTTTTATTTGGTATTTGAGGGTGTTGTTCACGCTTCCTTATTTACTTGTATTTCGAACTGCCTTATTTGTGGTAAAGGCTAGTTCATCTTGTGCTGCTGTCAGCGGGGTATTGGTATTGATTTACAATGCTGGTGCAGTACCAATTCTAACATATGGACGGGAAGCAGCAATGTTGTCTAGATCTGCACAAAGTTGCCTACTGGCCACCGAAATGATGTTTTTTCGGTCATGTCTCCGAAAGACAAAGAGAGTCAAAAATAAGGAATGAAAGCATTCGGCAACAACTTGGATTGGACAGGAGCCTGTTGGAAAACTTAGAATTAAGCAGATTATGATGGTATGAACATATGATGATGACTCCAATCAGGACCCCATGATCATAATATGAAAGGAATGTTGTTGATAATAGGTCCAGACGGAGACCTCGTGATTATTGCAAAGAGGAAATTTTCAAAGACCTTGCTAAACGTGATGTAAATTGGCAGCGAAGGCTAAAACATCAGCTGTGGATGGACAGGACGAACTGGAAGAGGCTCGTAAATACCCTCAACCGGCTTGCTGGAGCGGAAAATCGATGATGATGAATTTAAGTGTATAGATGGGATACATTATTAGTCTTACTAATAAAAAATCCTTATACAGTTGCTTAACACTTGTATAGTTATACATTGAAACCTCGTCTAAGCATTGCGTATTTTTGTTATTAACAAACGTGGTATACGCATTGTATCACTGTACTGCACATATACACTCGTTCCAAGCTGTAGGAATCTCTTCCTGCAGTTCACTGACGTATTTCTTCACGTTCACCGTCTTTATGATCGCTTTTGCTGGTTATCCAAGATCAAAAACTTTCAAGACGCCGCGTGGTAGCACGAATAGAATAGAATAAAATAAACAAGAACAGAACAGTAATACACATATTTCAGCGATATCTTATTCTCACCTCATTCCGCGCTTATGTCGGTAGTGCTGTGAGAACATGAAGTTCGCACGATATAGAGCCACCTCTTGGATCCTTCATTAAGTCATTTCTGTCTGTGGTAACGACAATTCAAGCATACTCTTTCGTAAATATATATTTCATTTTAAGAACATGTCCAGCCTCCATAACCTCTAAATATTCTATGCCTTCTGTGTTACAAGTATCGTGGAAATCATCAACATTATTTTCCATTCTTTCCATGTGCAGTTAATGGATAAGCCGGATATTTTAATATGATTATATTACTGCAGACAGAAAATTGCACTAAAATAAAAATGATCGGACGTTGTTTCTTTTTCGTCACTTGCTGCCATACAAAGCTTATACAAAGGGACCTGGTCTGTATAAGCAGTTCATTGAATAACTATAACAGAGTATACACAGGAGGCTTATACACACTTTATTAGTAACAAATTGCACATAAACAGCGTATAAACCTTGCATAAAAGTTGTTCGCCATTTATTAGTAAGACTGTATGAATTTGGCCTGAATGAGTTATTAGCCACTGCTGTAATTCCAAGAACCATTAGCACAATGAGAAGTACTGTATTTTAACAATCATTTTTCTTTACGTTTTTTAACTTTTACTTCTTTAAATGATGTCATGTTATTTTCCAGAAAACTAGAATTACATTTTGCAGAATATTAACAGTTTTACATTTTGAACTAATTACACACTCCATCACTAATAAAGAAGAAAAACAAGATTTTCAAATACTTTTGACCTATGTTACAATTATTGTGAATGCTAAGCCACAAAATCTAATAATGATGCACCTATCTGTTAAAAATCATCAAGGAGTAGAATTCAAATTAAAAATCAGTACCTGGACAAATACGGTGTAAAAGAACAATACACTGTACACTATAGTTCTGTCAATGACGGAATGCAAGACAGAAGGCTGTTAGTAGTTAGAAGAGACCTCAAACAAATAACATAATTACAATACAAAAACTACTGACTTGCCTGCCAACTCTTTCCAATCCCTTCTCAGTGTCTTGTAGACTCACAGCAGAAGAAACTCCAAGATTGCCAGCGTCACCGGTTTTTATCCGAGGTGGGGTCTTCCACTTTTTACGGAAAATTGCTGCATCTGCACCGTTCATCGGTCCCGCCAAAGCATGCATCTCAAGACGTGGACTGAGCAAATCGCAGTCCACATCCTTGAAAGAGAAAAATGAGGTTCATGTAACATACAGGTTCTATTATACTTTATAAAATACTTTTTCCCTACTTGTTTAATGTCGCATTAATACTTGAAGGTTTTCGGCGACGGAAGTATATGAAAGGCCTAGGGCTAGGATTGGGAAGGTAGCGGCCATGGCCTTAATTAAGATACAGCACCAGCATTTGCCTGGTGTGAAAAAGGGAAACCACAGAAAACCATTTTCAAGGCTGCCAACGGAAGGATTCAAACCCACTATCTCCCGAATTCAAGCTCGCACGGTAAAAACATACTTTTATGAATGTGAAGTTTTATGGCCACTGTCCACAGTAAAATGCAAGAGTAAATGACACAGAAAATGTTTCGTAACGATATCTTCCCTCAACACAATGACTGTCACCACACACCTATGTGAATCACTTGGTTTCCACGCTACATTTGAAGAGATCTGATTTGGCTTGCCTTTAGTGACCGGGATTTTCCCTGCTTCAGTGGCACTCATACCGAGGTTTGAGTTACCTCTACAGGGATTACTGATTTACGACCCGTCGTTTTCAAACATGGATAATGGATGAAAATGGATGAAAATGAATGAAAATATAAGTAACAATTCTCATCACTCTTCAAAGTTCAAAAGACCATGTCATACGTTGCTGAATAACTGTAAGGAACATGACATTCCTGTTCTCTGGAAATAAAAAGCCAAGGTATGACTTTGACTCTCTGTTACTCGACACCACCTTTCTTCCACAACAGTTTCAACAATGAAACCTAAATCACCGAAGGTAACAAACAACCTGCCAGCAAATGCTAAAAGTATGGCACAAAAAAAAAATGGTTGTAAGTTGTGTTACCAAGACAGGAAACAAACTGCTTTGATTTATTACTGTCCTCGTTGCCCTGGAAGTCATGCACTCTGCTTCAAACCTTGCTTTAGGCTTTACCGCCAGTACTATATGATACACCAATGGCTTGAATAATATCAAATTCCAATTATTATTTCAGATTTTATCGATTGTTAACTGACAATATAATATCCTTTAGATCACTGGAATGTATATAGGCCTACAGTAAAACCTCGTTAAGATGTTTCTGCAGGGGACAACAAAAAAAGAACGTGTTAAGCGAGAAAACTTACTACTGAATATACGAATAAAAAGTATCCAACAGGAATATGGAAACACTAGATACGATTTTTTCTGACAAGAGGACATTTTACGTTGTGTATCCAGTGAAAAGAATATATACCATTTCTAAAGAAAGTATTGAAAGGGGTGAAAAACACAAGAGAACAAATATGAAAACCTTTTTTTCGCTTGGGCTTATAAAAAACAAGTGCACTGAAAGGTGTGAAAAACACCAAACAACAAATATGGAAACACGTGCACGGGGGCCAATAAAAATATCGAAGTATTATTGCAAATAACACCCTTTCTAAAAAATGTCAGTAGAAGCCTTTTATTTAAACATTTATTTAAACTTTATTTCCCGTCACACTCTTAGACAGGCGTCTCCGAAAACCATAAAAGAGTAGTTAGTGGGACGTAAAACAAATAACATTATTATTGTTACACTCTTAGACAATAAAATGGAGGTTACACTCAACCATGTGCAACCAGGAGGAGCGACTTCGGCCATCATTTTGAATAAACTTCGACCAACTTGAGTGACAGAGTCGAAACTCAAAGGTGCAAGTTCAGCATTCGCGACCTCTGCACGCTTTAAGATACGAATGCCAGTCTACTTTCTGACAGATTTTAATTTTGTCTTCATTAATAAGGAATTCCACGACTTTTTCCGTATCCATAACTAGGCTATCACAAGACAAATATGCACCACGCTAGTCAATTTCACACGGTTATGTTCCTAATCATGATACAGGCTACCATATCACGCGACAAATATTTCCTTCACTTTACCACACAACACAAAATAAATTTCTAACTTCTGAATGGAATGCGAAATACAAGCACAAATAGGCTCAACACTGAACATTCCTGAGGCTAATGGCTTGCTTCCCGAAGGTGCAACTTATCCTGTGAAGTTCACAAATTTGAGACCTTTTCCCGTAATCACGCAACTGTGATGACGGCTCTTACCTGAGTTGGAAATCACATTTCTTTCATAAGGGATGTCAAATCAAATTTTCAGACTAGGAAAAAAGTGATCGTACTAAGTGGTAACAGCGAAAATTTGTGATGCGATAAACGAGGTATTTTAATGTAGATTTAATACAATGATAATTGGGACTTCGAATTTACAACATACCAAGCGGGAAAACGTATAAATGAGGGACGCAATAACGAGGTTTCACTGTAGGTAGATAATATGATATATTGTAAACACTTTCTTTCAAGATGCATTAGTGCATTTTATTGTTCCTCAGTGCTGCTGATGAACATGTATGTCATCAAAGATTTTTAATTTCCATGTAACAAAAATGACTTGTTAACATAACAACTATCTTCTACTACCTTCTTCCTTAAAGAGATAAAAGAAAGACTTATCAGCTCCTGGTGCGATTCATAAGCTTAATTAAGGCAGCAGAGTGCGTGTTAAGTATTACATATGTAAAAACTGGTGATAATGACCTGTCACTGTGCTCACGTAAGAAATCTAACAGGAGGAGTGACTTAGCAAGTAAGCATGCACTGATGCAGCAAATATAAAAGAAACAGATGGGCCCAAAGTTTTCGTCGACAATCTCTTTTTAGTGGATGATGGAATAAGAACCTCAAAACCTAGTAGGTTCAATTTTCAAAGATGCCACGTAGTGTGCAGGGAAAGATTGTGGTTGACTTTGTAATGAAAGTGCCGGCCCCGTGGTGTAGGGGTAGCGTGCCTGCTATCTGATGGTGAGATGGCGGCCCCGGTCTCGAAAGCTCAGAATAGCAACCGAGAGGATGTGTCGTGCTGACCACACGACCCCTCGTAATCTGCAGGCCTTCGGACTGAGCAGCAGTCGCTGGGCAGGCCAAGGCCCTTTCAAGGGCGTTAAATGCCATGGGGGGGGGGGGGGGGGGTTGTAATGAAGGTGGAAATGGGTGCTGTGTTCTCGACAGGAGGCAGTCTCTTGTGAGGGGATGAGTATGGTGAGGTTTCTGGAAGTTAGGTAGCAGAAAGCAATAACACGTTGTAGGGCAGGCAGGGAAACAGACAGAAGAAATTTAACACTCCATCCTCGTGGGTAGAGGCTGAGATGCAGTAGACATGAATTCAGAAAGAGTGTATGAGAGCATAATTTGGAGAGTTTGTAAGTATGGTAAGTAATCTGCTGTAGGTAGAATTTGAAAATCATATCAGAATAATCAGAAAGTAAAATATGTAAGTACCGGAACAAATAGGGTAGGGATGGCCTAAAATGGATGTCGAGCGCAAAAGAAAGAAAAACAAAAACATGAAAAAAAAAAAAAAAAAAAGAGAAAACAATAAGGAACGAAGGTCAGTGGAGAAAAGTAGTGTTGGCAAGCTATCCATGCATGCTTTGTCACAATAAAATACGATGAAAATTGAAAGGAGTGTCCGTTTACATACTGGTGGGGCAGACGGTTTAAATGGTGTTCCCACAGTAGGCTGAACTGAATTATCTTCTGATCTCCAGACAGGAATATAGTAATGTTCTTCCAACAAATCCATAATCTCTTTCTTCAAACTAGAATCTGGAGATGTCACTCGACTGCATACAATCTGTAGGCAAATAAAACGCAAGTGTTAACATAAATTTCAAAATATAGTAAAGTTCTAGATTCTTCAAGAGTAAACATCATCATTACTACAATAGAACTATTGAGGCACCCAGTGAGAAAGGGAGCTATGTTATACAACCATGAAACGGAGAAAAATTGAGTGTTTTTAACTGTTCATTTAACTATGTTTTTGCATAACAAAGAGAACATTTCTTTTTCTATGAATGTAAAGGTAACATAATCATAAATGTGGGAAAATATGAATTTTAAGTTGCATGAGCTTTTTGTATGAGGGGTGTAGTCTTAAAGACAAACGTTTATAGGATAACTTTGAGTGATGATTTATTAATGCTGTAGACTATTTTGTCTCTAAGTTGAGGATATTTCCTGAAATGCCTATTTGTTTCTGTAACTGATAAACATACAGAGTAAAATTAAACATCCGTTGTAGGTTAAATGATGGTGAATGAAAGGCATTTGTTAGTACCTATAAATGCCTATTTGACCGTTACGGCCTACTGTTTCAGGTTGATTTCTAAGTGTACAAAGTCAAGGGAAGTCATTTACATCCCCAGCACCATCTAAAACTTCACATGCTTTGTGAAATGGACTTGCTAGTGGAGATCAAAGAGTAACAAGTCATTTTGAGGAAACTGCAAATACTTCACTTATGACAAACATGCTGCTTCCAACTGCAGATGATAAGTTGACTGAGCCTACTGCAGACATTAAGGACAAAATAAAAACAGAAGAGCAGACAGTTCACCAACTGGTCCCATGTTTCAAAGAAGAAAACAAATATCTTTTCTCGATTCAAATACATGATCCATATCAACAGTTCAAACATCTACAGGGCAACTGCATTCATTGGTTTAATTCATAGATATCCCCCTCTGTCTAGTTCTTAAGTATACCAATAATTCATTGGCACCACAAGTTTAATGAAGGACAAGATTGATTCCACAACACATCACATGTTGCTACTAATGCAACAAACATCATATTAAGGATTATATTTGTGACAGCTGGGTATGATGCCCATTATCAAGATTTTTTATCAAGGACTCATCTTTTTAAAAGTGTTTTTTCTTTTTTAGATGTGTTAGTTTTCAATGTTTTTAACGTACCAATCTGACTATAGGCTGAAGTTGACCCTAAGGGTTTAAACCAGTACCGTTAAATAATGTTTAATGGCAACATAACAGATTTTTATCAAATTTAGTTGCATGTGGCATTAATGTTAGTGTATTGAATAGGCAGGCCCTATTTTACCTTGTACCTTGTAACAACTGTTAATACCGACCCTGTGGAGATTTTTAATTTGGAGATGTAATTGTAATTTTTTGTATATTTCGGTACAGGTCTTCATTTTTCCTTTTCATCCAAATATTATATTTATTCTTTTGGTCCCAAAATGTTCCTAGTATTTTGTTTTCCTTCTTTCTTTCTTTTCCAGTCCTCTTGTTCAAAGTTAGGCATTCTGATTCACATAGCACCGCTGCTTTAACTGCAGTTGCATAGTGCTTGATTTTTCCCAGGAATGATATCCACTATTTTGTTATAATGGTTTTGTGTGAGTTTGTAAGCCATTTCAATCTTCTACCGTAATGCGGCATTGTGTTGGCGTAAAAAGAATTTGTTTCATCAACGTCCATCGTTGTAAACAACATGGCAGTGTCCTTGCATGGTCTGTATTTATCTAATGCAGCTCTTGAATGCATATTAGGTGAAAGTAGCGATGAAAATAATCCGCGTGATAATGAAAGTGTTGGTGATGACGATTATTCACAGCAGGAAATTACGTGTGATGTACATAATGATATAAGTGAATGCTCACCCGAGTGGTCATGGACACCTGTTGATTCGAATTTTATTCCAACAAGAAGGTAATTAGGCATGTTATTACTTTGCATGCCACCTTTTTGTATGTAGATACATCTGCATGATATGAACTCCGTATCCACTTATTTTGAACAAAATCAGCCAAGTCGTTTAGAAGTTATAGCAATGTTTGTGACAGCACGTAAAATTGTGATATTTTATTACCGCTGTAGGGTAAAATTTGGACAACTTTTAATACTGGCTTGAAGGGTGAAGAAAGTTAGCAGCTTCAGTTTATCTGGAAATTGGAAAGAAAGAAAAGACTGGCTATTTTTTATACTTACCAGTTTAACCAAAAACATTCAAGTCCTTCACGTTGTAGTTTCTACACCAGTTAAAATGACTAATAAAGCAGTTTCATATTCTAACTGAAAATCAGAGAAATTGATCACTTATTTTAAATTCAGTTAAATGTATGAAGTAATAAATCAGAGGTTCTAACTTCATCTCGTAATTTCCTTTTTTTACAATAAAACTAATTAGAAATTTGACAGACATCTTTTACAAATGAGGAAAGTCTCTCTTTAACTACAATGTACTAAATACATAGTAACATACTTGACCATGGATGGAATCGTTTCGCTAAATTTTTTTGTGAAATCGTCAAGAAAAGAAACTTAGGAACTCTCAGACATTGTCGAAGAATTCAATTGTAATTTTTGTTTGTTTTTGTTTTGTTTGAGGTAAATCTTTGGTAAAATCGCCATCGCAGGAATTAAGACATTTGTGAAGAAGTTGATGAAATGATGATTTGGCAGTCAGTTTCAAATACGTTTGGTGCACGTTGGAATCTCGCGACAAACTTCCAAAGCCAGAGGTATTATGCATAAAATTGTGGAAGAAAGTGACGTGAGAAGCAGTAACTGAAACAACATGATGCAGAACTCTATGACTGTTGAATGAAAATACAAGAACAAGAATTATAGAAAGCCCACAAGCAAAATCGATAAAGGCAAATCGTAAAAAGATAGGTCGAATGGAAATTCTAAGTTCCCATGGAGGGAATTAGATATTTTTCCACCAATAGAGCATATCAAAAATCAAATAAAAAATTAGATGTATGGCTTTTCAGGCGTTTGCCCACTCTGAGGAGTCTAGTGTCAGACCTAAGACGAAACGCTGGTTAATAGAGCAAACGCCTGAAAAGCCATACATCTAATTTTTTATTTGAAAAGATAGGTCATCAGGCGAAGGAGTGCAATTGAGTAAAAATGATCAAGACAATGCTCATAAGGCTGAAGGAAGAAACTTGCTATATATTACATCAGAACTTGTGCTAGTTCATGACTGACAGTGATGCAGATAAAGTGTGGTACCTCGACAGCGGCTGCACATTGCACATGTGTAAAAATCTGGACTATTTTTCACAGGTAGAATCCGATATTTATGACAATTCAAAGTTGGCAAACAGTTCTATGACGAAAATAAGTGCAAAAGGTGCTGTGACAATGTCAATGAGCGTTGATGGTCGTGATAAAAGTTTCAACCTATGTGATACATTATACATACCTGATCTGTGTACTAATCTATTCTCAGTTGAGATGATTGTAGACAGGGGTCACCGCGTGGTGTTTGACAAAACATCTGCTCGAGTTATAGATGTGAACGATAGTACCTTATTCGTTGCACATAGAAAAGACAGACTTTATTACATCAACGGGTTGTACACCAAAGTACAGGGAAAATTGCCCGAACTGAACATATATGAAAAGGGTCTATTATGGACTGACACATTTGATTGGGACATCTAAACATAACGGATCTATGTGAGGCAGTGAAGAATAAAAGGATAGAGGGAATCAAAGTCATCGACACTGAAGAGGATTTTGAATGCAAGATCTGTCTCCAAGGTAAGAGGACCCGTACCCCTTTTCCGAAGAAGTCCAGAAGGAGAATGGAACCAGCGGAATTGGTTCACTCCGATAGTTGTGATTCTATGAGGGTTTCCGCGAATGGAAATGTGAGTTACTTTGTCACATTTGTCGACGATATGACTGGATGGTGCGAAGTGTCTTCGTCAGAAAAATGAAGTCATTAATGAGTTTCAGGACTTCAGAAAACGTCTCAAAACACAGAAAAACGCGAAAGTAAAGATTTTGTAGTCTGATAATGGTACGAAGTACGTGAATTCCCAATTCGACGCAATGTTGAAGAGATCCAGTATCGTACTGTGCCTGATGATTCCGCATAGCCCGGAACAAAATGGAGTAGCGGAAAGGAAAATCCGTACACTCGTTGAGATGGCCAGATGTTTATTAATGCAGTCCGGACTTCCTCCCCCTTTCTGGGCAGAGGACAAACTCCTTATGAAGCCTGGATTGGAAAGTTCCAAATTCAAAAAATTTGGATGTGAAATCTACAGCCTAAATCGATCGCCAAACATTAGAAAATTCGACCCTCTGGAGAAAAAGGACATATTCCTCAGATATGCGGAGCAGTCCAAAGGTTTCAGAATTTGGATACCACAAGAACGAAAAGTGGAAATCTCACGTGATGTCAAGTTTTCGAGAGGAGATAGAAAAGAGCAAAAAAGAAAATTACAATCATGATATTTTCCGAAGTCAGTGCCCAAATGTAGAGCACTTTCATGAAGATCATCCTAGCATAGAGTCAGAGCAGGTTGATCCTTTCATCAATGTAAACATACCTCCTAGACACAAAGAACGTAGAGAAAGCATCAAAGATTCGGATACGTCAGAAGAATTTCTTGGTTTTGAAAATGAACCAGAACCAGAAATACGACAATCTCCAGGAAGGCCAAAAATGATTTGTTCGGGAACACGAGGCAGACCTCGAAAGCTTTACCAGGAACGTGGTGGAGGACAAAATGATTCGGTGTGTCTGGCTAGGTTCCAATTCAGATGGCATTTTCAGGTCCAGAGAAAAATGAGTGGATGCTGGTGATGGCAGATGAATTTGTCTCCATTATAAGAAACAAGACCTGGGATCTCGTAGACCGCCCAGAAAATAGGACGACAATTAGAAGTTGTGCAGTCCTTAGGAGTAAGTACGGAGCAAATGGCGAGATCACAAGAAGGAAGACTAGAGTCGTGGCCAGGGGGTTTTTCCTAGAGGCCAGGTATAGATTATACTGAAACGTTCGCACCAGTAGCACAACTCAGCTCAATACGAATGGCTATTGCGCTCGCTGCTCATCATGGAATGTATGTCCGACAATTTGAAGTAGCAAATGCATACCTAAATGGAATTGTTGAAGAGGAAATCTTTATGGAGGTACCAAACTACACCAGGGAAATACTCAAATTCATCGTACAGGAAAGCAATGGAACATCCGAGATCATAGCTGAAGCCAAGAGGATGCTGAAGATGCTGAACAAGGATTGTGTGTGCCGTATTAAAAGGGCTCTGTATGGCTTGAAGCAGGCCTGCGGCTGTTGGCACTGATGCTTGAACGAGCGAATACTAAAGCTTGGTGTCAAACCAATGTCCGGCGATTCGAGCGGCTATGTAAAGGGTTCAGATGCTGATGCTCTCCTAATCATAGTTTATGTTGATGACATTTTAGTTTGTCATGAAGCTCGAGAGAAATTCATGAGGTCTACAAATTTCTACAAAAGTCGTTTGAGGTCAAAGACATAGGAGACATTAATTACCGTCTTGAGATTGGGTTTTCTCGAGATGAATCCGGTATCACCTTGAAACAGAAAGGTTACATTATGGACATCTTAGATTGCTTTAGAATGTCTGATTGCAAGCCCGTGGCCACACCAATTGAAGCTGGAGTTAAACTGTCAAGATCGAGTAACTTCATCCAAGGATGACGGTAAGAGGCCCCCATACAGAGAGCTCATAGGTGCTCTTATGTACCTGTCAACTGCAACGCGTCCAGACAAATCCCATGCAGTGAATGTCTTAAGCCAATACAATGATTCTTTTGGCAAAGAACACTGGCAAGCAGCAAAGAGGGTACTGAGGTCCCATAAGGGTCGTTCTGATGTGTGAATCATTTTTGGAAGCGATACCAGTAATTTAACTGGCTATGGAGATGCTGATTGGGCTGCATGCATCAACGATCTCAGATCATACACTGGCTTCGCCTTTACAATGTATGGCAGAGCCGTATCTTGGAAATCCAGGAAACAACGGATAGTGGCATTGTCCTCAAAGGAGGCTGAATATATGGCCTTGAGTGAGGTTTGAAAAGAGGCAGTGCACTTACTACGGCTAGCAAGGGAAATAGGCATTAACAGCACGTCGACTGTACAGCTATATAATGACAACACTGGAGCTCAGAAGCTAGCTGGAAATCCTGTTTTCCATTCTCGGACTAAATACATTGATGTGTGACATTATTTCATACAAGAGGTTCTTTCATCTGGGGACATTTATCCCAAATACTTGTCAACTGAGAAGATGCCTGCAGATATGCTAACCAAGGGACTACCGAAGGATAACCACTGGAAATGCTTACAATGTCTGGGTGTCAGAAGACTGAAACGTTGAAGATGGTTCAGCCTTCGAGAGGGGGTGTTGAGAATATTTATATATAGACTACTCATATGACTCTGGCTGAGCCACCATCAAGTAGCGCCACCTACACACTAGGGTTTCTTTTTCCATTCTGACACGTCACGATTGTAATCTCCACGTCTATTGTTTTCAATGTATCCATCCGTGATTTACGTAAACAGTGCTGACCTTATTACTTTCCAAAACATTGTGCCTTTTCAATAATAATAATAATAATAATAATAATAATAATAATAATAATAATAATAATAAAATAATAATAATAATAATAATAATAATAATAATAATAATAATAATAATAATAATAATAATAATAATAATAATAATAAGTGCAATACTTACATCTTTTGGAGTCTGACCAAATTTATTCCTTGGTGTTCTATCACACTGACGACAAGAAACTAGAGTTTCAACAACTCCTACAGCCCCAAACTTAGCAGCAAAATGTAGAGGTGTTTCATTCAATCCTTTGTCAGGAGTATTAAGATACAAATCAAGTAAAATCGAAGCTCTATCTGCACAATTCTGTTCATCATCGTCTCCATACAGAAGGCCAACGAAAGCTGGATTTCCAACAGTCTGGATGATGAATTCACTCATAGTGGCATTTTTAGCCTTAGCTGCCACATGCAGGGCATTATATCGAGAACCTTCCTAAAAAAACATTAAAAAAAGAATCCAAATTTATTATACAAAAAATACATGTTAAGAATTTTTTTAAGTTTATTTATTGTCGCTTTAACTTAGAAAGTCATATCGCGACATTCATAATTATACATACAGGATTATTACATTGATTAGCCTACATAGAGTTACAATAGTAAAAATAACAACAGTACATATTGGTCAGATAGTGATTAACTGATTAGGTATATATCATTGAATAGATTTGTTTGTCTAAAAAACTTAATGATGTTTTTACAATGAGTATCTTTGTTGAAGATGTCACATACACCATTATTCGGGTTTAAATTACACATTTGTCTTTGTTGATCGTATAGATGACATTCTAGTAAAATGTGCTCAACAGTCTTTCTTTTTTGACAGGTGCCACATATTGGTGGAGGTTTCTTAGAGAAGATATGTACATGAGTCTGTTTGCTATGGCCTATACGTATTCTAGTAATGAGCACTTGTTCTTGACGCTGAAGGAATGAAACATCAGATTTATCTGTAGATCCACGCCTGATATCATGGAGTCTTGTGGGTTGTTCCCATGTCCACTCAGTTAACCACTCTTTTTGGATCTTTGTAGTAAGAAAAGGAGCAACATCGGTGTAAGACATTAGAAAGTTTGGATCATGTACAGGAAGACGAGTTGCTTCTTTAGCTGATATGTCAGCTTGTTCATTGCCTTTTATTCCCTTATGTGAGGGAATCCATATTATGTTTTGTAAAGTGGGATGGTGTTTATACTTGTAGAATGCTTGGTTTTTCTTTTTAGTTGCAACTTTACAGGAATCATTCCACCAAGGAACTGATTTTCTGTAAGTTGTATTGTTGGTCCTTGGAACAGAATTTTCTGCGGCTTTAAGTATGATATTGGTGAATTCTCTTACAATATAGTCAATGTTGTAATTTTTGAAATGGGTAGGTGGTAATCTGTATAACTCTGCCTTAATATTTTCTTTGTATTCTTGCCAATTAGCATGTTTAGTATTCCATTTATTTGGGCATACACTTAGGTGGGGCTTGTTGTTTCCATTTATTCTGATAGGAAAATAATCACTTCCGAAAAGGGTTTTGCTAGCTGATGATGTATATATCATTGCTGCATCTGGAGTGCTCAGACACAGATCTATAGTACTAAAAGTTCTGTGCTGGATATCATAATGAGTAGGACCATTCGAGTCTATTAGGATCAAATTTTCAGAATCTAGCAACGATTTGATTATTCTTCCTCTTGTGTTAGTGTACAGACAGTTCCATAGGGTGTTATGGGAGTTGAAATCTCCCAAGAGGAGGATTGGTTTAGGAAGTTGATTTATCAGATCTACTAATTCATTTACATCCATGTTCTGGCTGCTGGGCAAATAAATATTACAGATGCATAGGGAAAATGTTAGAAATACTGTAACTGCTACTGCTTCCAAATTGGTTTTTAGTGGTATTTCTTTTTGAGGAACATTGTCACGTCTGTAAGTAGCAACCCTCCACTTGCATGAATGGGATTGTTGCAGTTTTTGTGATATGGTGTGAATTGTCTCATATTAGCTACGTAGTTATCTCGAAAATTAGTTTCTTGTAAGCAAATTATTTCGGGTTAGTGTTCAGTAATAGGTTGTTGTAGATATTCGTAGTGAGGGTAAAATCCATTCATATTCCACTGCAGTATCCAAGAATTCATGATGGCTTTTTAAAGATGTATTTACTAGATTTGATCCTTATCAGTTATTGGGATTGTCTGATCTGGGGCAGGCCTATTGCTTTCTCCGTTTATGGCAGTAAGTAGTTTCTTAACAAGTCTGGTACTCTGGTTTTTAATTTTTTTTGTCCTGATACTAGGGGTATAGTTTATGCAGGGTCTCGATGAGATCTTCAACATGGGAAGTGTAAGATAATGCAATAGGTAAGATATTTGTTGCTGATGTTCCTTTAGTATTTTCAAATAAACTTTTGAGTTGTATGAAATTAAGAATAAAATTTAAGGGATTAGCTTCTATTACTTCCTTAACAGGAAGTAGTTGTTCTTCAAGACTGAGGGGATTTAATACCATTAGTTTCTTCTTAGGCTGTTTAATGTCTCGGGTTTTATGTGATCCTAGAACAGGAAATTCATCATCTGTTCTATCATCTCCCGAGATAGAAGAATTATCTAAGAAGGAATTACTATCAGCCATGGAAATGTTATCTGAAGAGTCACTTGAAAAGAAGGGTCGTTTTATTCCTTGAGGTTTAGTTATGAGTGATTCTTTATTTACTTCATTTGGGACTGAAGTGTTCAAGTTCAAGGAGACGCCCTGTTCAGGGAGGTTTCTAAAGGAAGATGATGTGTCATTAGAATGTTCAATCATTTGCTGAGGGTCAGTAGTTGGCTGAGGATTCATAGCTGCATTTGCTGGGTTGGAGGTGTCCTCCTTGGAGGAAATTGAATGTTGATCAGGTGGCTGGTTGTTTTCTTCTAGAGTCTCATCAGGTAGTGAGGGACATATCCAGGCCAGGTGGCCTTCTTCTTTGCAAATAAAACAGGTGGGAACGTTTGACGAAGTGTAGATCCAATAACTGGTTCCTTCAAAACATATTTGTAGTGCATTCGGTAGTTTATTGAAATCGTTGGGTTTAACATATAGTTGTCGGCGGAAGCTAAGAATGTGTGTGAATCCCGGAATATTAATTCCAGCCATTAGGTTGGATATAGATGACATTGGTTTGATGTGTTGTTGTTGTTTGAGTCAACAGTCCATAGACTGGTTTGATGCGGCCCTCCATGCCACCCTATCATGTGCTAACCTTTTCATTTCTACGTAACTATTGCATCCTACATCTGCTCTAATCTGTTTGTCATATTCATACCTTGGTCTACCCCTACCGTTCTTACCACCTACACTTCCTTCAAAAACCAACTGAAAAAGTCCTGTGTGTCTTAAGATGTATCCTATCATTCTATCTCTTCTCCTCGTCAAATTTAGCCAAATGGATCTCCTCTCACCAATTCGATTCAGTATCTCTTCATTCGTGATTCGATCTATCCATCTCACCTTCAGCATTCTTCTGTAACAACACATTTCAAAAGCTTCTATTCTCATTCTTTCTGAGCTAGTTATCGTCCATGTTTCACTTCCATACAATGCCACGCTCCACACGAAAGTCTTCAAAAACATCTTTCTAATTCCGATATCAATGTTTGAAGTGAACAAATTTCTTTTCTTAAGAAAGCTCTTCCTTGCTTGTGCTAGTCTGCATTTTATGTCCTCCTTACTTCTGCCATCGTTAGTTACTTTACTACCCAAATAACAATATTCATCTACTTCCTTTAAGACTTCGTTTCCTAATGTAATATTTCCTACATCACCTGCCTTCGTTCGACTGCACTTCATTACTTTTGTTTTGGACTTATTTATTTTCATCTTGTAGTCCTTACCCAAGACTTCATCCATACCATTCAGCAACTTCTCGAGATCTTCTGCGGTCTCAGATAAAATAACAATATCATCGGCAAATCTCAAAGTTTTGATTTCCTCTCCTTGGACTGTGATTCCCTTTCCAAATTTCTCTTTGATTTTCTTTACTGCCTGTTCTATGTAAACATTGAAAAGGAGAGGGGACAAACTGCAGCCTTGCCTCACTCCTTTCTGGATTGCTGCTTCTTTTTCAAAGCCCTCGATTCTTATCACTGCAGACTGATTTTTATACAGGTTGTAGATAATTCTTCGTTCTCGGTATCTGATCCCTATCATCCTCAGAATCATAAATAGCTTGTTCCAATCAACATTATCAAATGCCTTTTCTAGATCTACGAATGCCATGTACGTGGGCTTGTCCTTCTTGATTCGATCCTCTAAGATCAGACGTAAAGTCAGGATTGCTTCACGTGATCCTACATTTCTCCCGAAGACAAATTGATCTTCTCCCAACTCAGCTTCAACTTGTTTTTGCATTCTTCTGTAAATAATACGTGTTAAAATTTTGCAGGCATGAGATACTAAACTAATGGTGCGGTAGTTTTCACACCTGTCAGCACCGACTTTCTTGGGAATAGGTATAACAACATTCTGCCGAAAATCGGATGAGACTTCTCCTGTCTCATACATCCTGCACACTAAACGAAATAACCTTACCATGCTGGTTTCTCCTAAGGCAGTCAGTAGTTCAGAGGGAATATCATCAATTCCAGGTGCCTTGTTCCTATTTAGGTCACTCACAGCTCTGTCAAACTCTGACCTCAAAATTGGGTCTCCCATTTCATCAGCATCAACACCCTCTTCTTGTTCCAGAACCAAATTATCTACATCGTTACCTTGATACAACTGTTGGATATGTTCCTGCCATCTTTCTGCTTTGTCTTCTTTCCCTAGAAGTGGCTTTCCATCTGAGCTCTTAATATTCATGCACCTAGATTTCCTTTCTCCAAAGGTTTCCTTAATTTTCCTGTATGCAGCATCTACCTTTCCCAAGACCATACAGTCTTCGACATCCTTGCACTTCTCCTTCAGCCATTCTTCCTTAGCTACCTTGCACTTTCTATCCACTTGATTCTTTAATCGCCTGTATTCTTTTCTGCCCTCTTCATTTCTAGCATTCTTGTATTTTCGTCGTTCATCAATCAGGTCTAGTATCTCCTGAGTTATCCACTGATTCTTAGTTGATCTTTTCTTCCTTCCTAACATTTCTTCAGCCGCCCTACTGACTTCATTTTTCATGACTCTCCACTCTTCCTCTATTGTGTTTCCTTCAGCCTTTTCATTTAGTCCTTGTGCAACATGTTCCTTGAAACAATCTCTCACACTTTTTCCTTTCAACTTGTCTAGATCCCATCTTTTTGCATTCTTTCATTTCTTCAATTTCTTCAACTTCAGATGGCATTTCATGACCAACAAATTGTGGTCAGAGTCCACGTCTGCTCCTGGGAAAGTTTTGCAATCCAACACCTGGTTTCTGAATCTCTGCCTAATCATAATGAAGTCTATTTGATACCTTCCAGTGTCTCCAGGTCTCGTCCACGTATACAGCCGTCGTTTGTGGTGTTTGAACCAAGTATTGGCAAGGACTAAATTATGATCAGTGCAGAATTCAACCAGCCGACTTCCTCTTTCGTTCCTTTGTCCCAATCCGAATTCTCCTACTGTACTACCTTCTCTGCCTTGGCCTACCACTGCATTCCAGTCTCCCATCACAATTAGATTCTCGTCACCTTTTACATATTGAATTAAATCTTCTATCTCCTCATATATTCTTTCGATTTCCTCATCATCCTGATACCCAGTTGTAAATGTTCATCAATGACTGTGTTGGGTAAAATAGGACATACATTGGATAATATCACTCTCTTGTTTGCGACAATTAACGGTCTGAGAGTGAGATCCATATTATTGACTCTAATTACAGGGTGACTGAGTGACAATTCCTGAACAATTTTTGTGTTCGATAGGAATATGCAAATTCTTGTGTTTGATATATGAGATATATAACGTATGTTAACTGGATCTGTTATTTTTCCTACAGCAAGGACATAGTCTCTTATTGGGATTCCATTGTGAGCATCAATAATAATAGCCTGTTCTTTTTTTGGTGTTAACTGCATTACAGAAGCATAATTCTTCTGAGACTGTTTAGGAACATTATGGGTAGAACTGTCAGTAAGATTATGTATGGTCTGATTTCCTTGGTAAGAAGCCATTTCTCTGAGGGTGGAAGGCTTTGAAGCCTCCCTGAATTACAATGTTCAACTGTTGTTTAGTGATATCCTAACGGTTTTCTACACGTAGAACAGAAAAAAATCAATCTCCCTATAATTAAATAAAATTATGTCGAGTCCAGTCCTCGAAGTTTACACTGAGACGTAATACTCACATTTAGTCCAGTATTTGTATTGAGAAAGAACTTGAAGTATGTTTATTTAGGTAAAAACTGGCACACATCAATAACACGTCTGTAGTCATACACTGCCACCTCGATATCGTGGTTAAGAAATTCCATTCACCAAGTGACAAACAAGAGTATCATAACTTACCAGCAAACAATGTAAGAGGAAATATGAAATGCAAGCTCTTTTCTCTTAAATCAGATTAGATGTCGTCTTTATTGACAAAATCATGTATCAACTTGCCAGAAATCCAATGTATGAAATAACCGAAGTGGTGGGCACCAACAATCGTGCCCCTTTATCCCTCAGTGAGCTCTTGCCATACATCCAGCTTGACTGCTGTATCTAGTAAACATTTCTACTACCAGCTCATGGCCATATATTGCTCATGACATGGGATCGGTATACTTTCTCACTGACAGTTTAAGTTTGAACTTTAAATTGACTATTATGCTTGTCCATTGTTATAATGGCATTTAAAATACTCAAATTGCAATTTAAATAATAAAAATCATTTCATTAAAAATAATTTTTTACAAGTTGTTTTATGTCGCATGGTGATGATAGCGTAGGAAAGTGCTAGGAGTGGGAAGGATGCAGCCGTGGCCTTTATAAAAGATTAAGTCAGTGATTTCAATAATTTGATTTAAATCCTCGCAACCCTGCACCCTTCAGGAGGTCATTTACATGCCGACAAATCTACTAACATGAGGCCGGCGTATTTCACCAATACACTGGAGCCAGCCAACTTGGGCTCAGAGAGCCAAGTACTTTACTGTGTGATCCACTCAGCCCGACTATTTAGGACAGTATGTATGTATGTATGTATGTATGTAGAGTACTCAGCCCAAAAGCTGGCTGGATCCTTCACAGCTCTGCCATAAGCTGAATCATACACGACCTAGGTGTCACTGAAGAGGCGTCCTAGGGATTTCAGGAGTTGTATAGTTTCCCACTGCTTTACTCGCCGAGCCAGAAGTTACCACAGGCATACAGAAATATTTTATAAATTTCTGGCAAGCTGTGAGTTCATCACCATCAATGAGTCAATTCACAAAATAATAATAATAATACCGGGAGGTACACCTCAACACCGCGCATTCAAATCTAGCACCTAAATGAACTCCTCTATTGGTGAAACTGTGAAACTGAAACTACACCAACTTAGAACTTTACTCAGATGATGTCACCACTAAAACATGATGTAATTTTGTTATTTTACTGTTTCCGACCCTGAGTGAATTTCTACTTGTTTTATTTGACATTCATCAAGAAGTTTGGACATTCTTCCACAGAGGACATGACTAAAAACTATGTTCATGCACCCTGGTGCGAGGTATAGGGAGTTATAATTCAAAGAAGTTTTGTATTCATAAGGTTTTTTTTTTTTTCCTGATTGATGTTCATTTATTTCGGGGTTGGCAATATTTCCTTTTTATTTCCGCCAGGTTTGAATCTAGCCAATCCCAAATTTCTGTAATTTATTTTCAACCTATCACAGCCTTCTTCAATTTTGAGTGTTACTTTTGAAATCTACCACTAAAATTCTGTGGGTGTGTCTTGAATATTCATGAATGATCTCGAACCTTCCCTGAGGGTTTATAAACTGCGGCTTTTCACGTCTCTTGGCCAATTGATCGTCATCTTACTAAGTGTGTGTGTCAAAGCAGGAGGCGGACTCTTTCATCAGGCAACAGTACATCTACTGAGTAATGGCCACATAACATCTTTCTTTCTTGCTAGCTCCGCAGTTTAACCCGAGGGAAAGGTCCGAATCGTTAACTATGTAACCTTCTTTTCTAAAATGTAACTTCTGCCGGCTAATGTAAAAACTTCATAAAATCCTTAACTGTAAATCAGGGATAGAGAGTGGTGTACCCTCTCGAGCTCCCCTTCATCTTGGTTTGAGGTGACTACGTTTTGTAACTGTTTCTCTTCCTTTCCGTAATGTATTAATTTATCCTTATACGAGTCACCTCCATAGTTTGGGAATAGCCCCTGTTTCATCGGCCTAGTGCCCTTTAGGTTTTAAGTGTTCATATCTAGGAGTGCAAGTATTCGCCATCATTCATTTTGTGTTTGGGCCATTTATTTAACCATTATTCTTGTTCCATGAAGGCCCGGTAGGTTGGGTATTAAATACCCTTGTATAATCATTTTTCAATTGTAAATTGGGCCTTGGGAGGCCAGAAATTGTAAGTTGATGTGGCCTTGAGTAGGCTTGGAAAACTGAGAGCCTGTTAGCTCTTTTTCAAAGTTTCTGTAAGATTATGAATGCCTCTTGAAGGCTAGATGTTGTAATTTTTGGAGCAAGTGCTCTTTGAATTAGGCGATTTCTGCCCTTGTACAAATTTGTGCTCTTTTATAAAATTGAACTAGGAGCTCTGGAAAAGTAAAGTGAGGGTTTGAAGACAACGATCTGTTAATACCACTAATCTGGTCTTTCCTAGACTTGTTTAATGTTTGCTACTTGTACCTGCAAAAATTGTTAAATTTGAAGTTTTTTGAAAATATAACCTTCAGTTTAAGTTTTAAATTCAATTCTCGACATTGTAATTAGACCCATTCAACCTGGCACCTTTTTTCACCTCTGCGTTCCGCAGATAACCCAGAACAATAATAATAATAATAATAATAATAATAATAATAATAATAATAATAATAATAATAATAATAATAATAATAATAATAATCGTATGGCCTCAGCTACCGTATGCAGACATTTCAATTTGATCCCATCTGGCTGTCTGCTCATCAATTTCAATGTTCTGCTCTACTCTAGGCCTACTAGATGGCAGACCGAATAAACCGAAACTCTCTTGGGCATCTATGGCTGAGATTTAATTTTGTTGGGTAAACACCAAATGTGTCACAAGAGATCTTTTACATGCCAATTGCTGGTGATATTGCCCCAGAATTCAGATCCGTAGAGTAAGGCAGGAATTACACAAAGATCTTTGTTGCAACACTGATGCTGTAATTGTTAAAAAAAAATAAACTCTTGATTTTAGCCAGGCAAAAGATGTTCCAGCATGGATAATCCTGTACTGGACTTCTGAATCAATATCTGTACTCGATGAGAGTGTGCTACCGAAGAAAGGGAAATTGTTTACATCTTGAAAGCACATTTTGTTGATGCTGGCAACGGATATTCCTTAGTTCTTTCTCTGGAGCTGGCTGGTGAAGGATCTGGGTCTTATAGGTATTAAGTTTAAGTTTATGTGTGCAGTGGCAAAATTATTTCAAATGACAAGTTCTCCTTTTGACTTTGGTAAGACATACACGAGTCTTCACCTTCATTAAGTTTATGAAGGTCAAGACTTCTCATAAACTGAAGTTACAATGCATTGAACATGCCAGCAGTGCATAATGAAGTCCATAATTTAAGAGATAAGACAGTTATTACTTCTTTTTTATGTCTTCTTTAATGGCTCTTTATCTACAGATTCAGAAAACAGTTCACGAGCGAAGAAATTTAAACCTGAAAGAAGACAGTAGTGCATTTCATTTCACCAAACAGTACTAATTCCCTTTCTTAGGAAGAAAGAAATATATAAACAATTTGAAATGGAACATTAATACATCTGGAGGATTCGTCGTGCAGACCACACGACATCTCATAATCTGCAGACCTCTGGGCACGACGAATCCTCTTGGCCGTTATCTTGGTTTTCTAGACCAGGGCCGCCATCTCACCTTCAGATGGCTCCTCAATTATAATCATATAGGCTGAGTGGACCTCGAACCAGCAAGTTTGGCAAGTCTGAGGACTTTGTTCACATCCCTGCAGGGAAACATGTAATTTAAGGGAAAAAAGAGTGTTCACCCTCTGTTAATTCCCATTCAACTTGGTATGGGGTGAATAAGCTTTCCTAAACCTCTAAATTCTTCACACTAGTTTGGTACTTAATATTTCGCATCTAGTCACCCCTCTGTAGTATAGGCTTAACCTCTGCAACTTTGGGCCATAAGCCCAATTAGGATTTTTTAAAAAGTGTTTCAAAAGGAATGCAAGAGTTTCGCCTCCGAGCATTTTACATACAAAAACAGAGGTAAGGTTATCCATCTGTTCAATACTACTTACAATGTGTTATCATGTTAGTATTGAACAGGTGGATAACCTTACCTCTGTTTTTGAATGTAAATCTTTTTTCAATACGGACCATTATGAAGTTTTTGACGTTAAATTAAATCCTAGCATTTTGTTCATGGCCGATCGTCTTAAACCTTTTATTTTGTACATTAAGGCCATTTAGAATGGGCACTCATTGTCCCTGTTTAAATTGTCATCATTTATAGATGAGTGTGTAACAGACTATAGAGCAGAAATGACAGTAAATACAGTTCTTGAAGTTTATAAGTTGTTAGAAGCTTGTGCTTCTGAGAGGCTGGACTGTAGTAACTTTTGGAGTGCAGTCTCCTAGAACGAAAATGAGTGAAGCAAACATGCTCTTGTAAAAGTGTGCCTGTTTTGAGCTAGATTGCTCAACACTTGCAAGTTATTGTGTCAATATTTTTTCTCTACTGTAACTGATTTTTGACTTTTAAGTCATTGTTATTGTGGGAGCTAACAAGCTCATCGTTACAGTCATTGTTATTATGGGAGGTAACAAACTCACTGTTAACTGTTATTTGTTGTTGCTTATTCAGAGTATCAAATTTTAAACTCAGAAAAAAAAGGAAAAATAAAATTTTCAAATTTAGTGGTTTGACTTATGCTCTGGTCACTTCTCTATTCACCCATTCACCCCAGCACCTTCTTACATCCCTATAAACCACAGAAAACCCGTATAAGACGTAATTGAAAAACCGTCAATACGGAATGAAATTCATACTGTGCAATATGTGGTACGTTTTGAGCTGTCAGTGGAGTTGGTGTGAAATGGCATAAGTAGTACAATTTACGAACTTCATCGTGTAGATCCGTATTGATAACAGTTAAAACTCAGAAACAATGTTACGTTCTGGTCCACCCAATCAATACACATCACTTTACAAGTGAACTATTTAAATAAAAACATATTAAAAATATTTAGGGACATGTTTAGATAGATAGATCTTATTGCGACGATGGGACAGGAAAGGGATAGGAGTGGGAAGGAAGCGGCCATGGCCTTAATTAAGGTACAGCCCCAGCATTTGCCTGGCGTGAAATTGGAAACTGCCGAAAACCATCTTCAGGGCTGCCGACCGTGGGGTTCAAACCCACTATCTCCTGGATGCAAATAGAGACGAAACATGTCCCTAAATGTTTAAATATGTTTTTAATTAAATAATTCACTTGTAAAGTGATGTGTATTGATTGAGTGGACCAAAACCCAACATTTTTTAAAGTTTTTTTTATGACATAGGTAGACGAATAAGCTTGAGTGGAACTTTTAAAAATAGGAAAGAACATAATATGAAGATAAAGTTGGAATTCAGGAGGACAAGGTGCCGGCACATAGCCTACTGATGTCGAATAGCATCTGCTCAAGGCTTAACATTCGCATCTGATGGACAAATCACCATCAACAGGGTCATATGCCCTCACTCCATATGAGCACTGTGGAAAGGTTTGGAATTTAATCCCAGCTTTTGGCACACAATCTAGTGATTAGAAATTGTATACCACCACCTCTCTTACCCCGCCGGCCAACATTCTGATGGTGAAATTTTTTCGACCAACAGGACTCGAACCAGCTAACCATGGTGTCAGGCCATTTAAACTTCAACGCCTTAACGATCATGGCCACCAGGCAGGCCTGAATAGTTACTTAGTTGTACTTCTTAAAACAACAACCAGCACCACCAATATAACAGCAGTAAATTACTTTTTTTTTTAACAATTGGCTTTACGTCACACCGACACAGATAGATCTTATTGCGACGATGGGACAGGAAGGATAGGAGTGGGAAGGAAGCGGCCATGGCCTTAATTAAGGTACAACCCCAGCATCTGCCTGGTGTGAAACTGGAAACTGCAGAAAACCATCTTCAGGGTTGCCGACCATGGGGTTCGAACCCACTATCTCCTGGATGCAAGCTCACGGCTGCGTGCCTCTAGCCACATGACCAACTCGCCCGGTGTAGTAAATTAACAACAGGGTGCTTACCTAAATGGTCTGTCGAATGAATGGCTAGTAATGAGATTTTAACTATATGTGTCCACTGTCAATATTTGTTAACATGAATATCTGAATATTGTAAATCTTATATTGGTAAACAGGAAGAATATTTTTGAGGTGCATTGTTTACTGTTTGTTGTTTGACATTTTCTGCACAACATAAAAACAAGAGATACTCGGTTTCACGCCTTATCAAGTGGCTGTGTGTGAAATATTGTTCTGTATACAGTCAAGAGAACGACTCTTCAATTACAGTTAGTATTATTTTGTCATTACTGTATATTGTTACTTTTATTAATAAAATTAGGCTATTGTGATACATGTAATAATGAAATATGTCAACAGATTTTAAATCCATTTGTAGAATATTGATAGTTGTTTTCCTCTAGCAGAGCACAAAAGTTAAGAGAGATAAATTTAGTTGTGAATGGTCCGTATTGAACTGTGATTACAATTAAAATTACAATAGTTCCGCCTTTTCAACACAAATTCAAGTAAAGTGGGTTAGTTTACAGAAGAAACATTTATTAGGTGCTAGTTTCAACCCATTAACAGGGTCATCATCAGCCAAAGACACGAGTTGAACAATGTATCAAATAGTCCATAGAAATTGTAAAAATATCACAAAAACATAGTGGATTTGACACTATAAAGATGATGAAGAAATAGTCACAATTGCATAAAATGCATAAATTAATGCACTTAGCTGTCGTTGAGGGAAGAACTGAAGATGATCAATTTGGATGTCGAAGAATCCTGAGACTAGTAATTCCTTCGTTATGAAGTTCTGACACCTTGCGCTGCAATGTGTTGGACGTATTGCATAACATATGGATACCAAAGAATCTTTAGAGTTGTGTATCACTCGTTATGAAGTTCTAACAGCTGTATGTCATCAAAGGTAGTAGTGGTGTTAAGAGAACAATTTACGCACACGTAGTGAACAATGTAGAAAGATGGTACATAGATGTCATTCAAAGCCCTTAAAAGCTGAAGGTAAAAGTAGGGCTTGAAAGTCAAAACAATTCTGTGATGCAGGTGGAAAAGATTCGCAGTTCAATTTGGAAATAAGCGAAATAAATAATATTGTTAGTAATAAAAGCCAAGTTAGTAAAGAGGGTAATGAAAAAAGTGGAACAAACGAATAGAAAAAGTAATAAAAATATGCAATGTGTAATATGTGATGCGCCTTGCGCTGCAATGTGTTGGACGTATTGCATAACTTATGTGACAGGGAGTACAAGTAAGGAAGATAAGTAGGGGGAAAAATGGGTAGAACAGATCGGAGAGAGACGGAGAAGGGAGGGGGAAGAGAGGAGGGACTAATTTAAGGTGGGGCTTTGGGGTGAGGGAATAGGAGTAATTGCTGAGGAAAGGTGCCATGAATTGAATGGAAAATCGATTTTTTTTTTTTTTTTTTTTTTTTTTTTTTTTGCTAGTTGCTTTACGTCGCACCGACACAGATATGTCTTATGGCGACGATGGGACAGGGAAGGGCTAGGAGTGGGAAGGAAGCGGCCATGGCCTTAATTAAGGTACAGCCCCAGCATCTGCCTGGTGGGAAACCACGGAAAACCATCTTCAGGGCTGCCGACAGTGGGAAAAATTGATTTTAGATTAGTTAAATTAAAATTTCTAAAAAAATAATAATCAGGAGGTCAAATAGAATGTTGGTTCTCTCAGAAATGTCATTTAGGTTATAGTTTGAGTTGAAATATTGATCTAAATGTATGAAACAGTTTTCTGTTATATCAAGTAGTGGGCCTTTGTTTAATAACTTAAGGATTTCCATATCTTGCTCTATGTTAGTAAAATTATGGCTATAATCTTGCATGTGTTGACCTACTGCTGAGAATTTGTTATATCTTAGGGCATTAACCTCTCTCGTTCTCCTCAACCTGATAGTTCCTTCCAGTTTCCCTTCAAACAGTGTGGTGCACCATGATGAATGCCGGAGTAAATGACCTATCCAACTACATCATCTTTTCGCGATCATTTTCTCTAGAGTGATGGTTTCTTCAGCTCTCTTGAAAACTTATTCATTTGTTAGCCTCTGAGTACAGGGTATTTGTAACATTCGACGCCAGGACCACATATCAAATGCATCTATTCTTTTCTTATCAGCTTTTAATAGAGTCCAAGTTTCAGAGCCATAGGTCGCAACGCTCCAAATGAAGCTCTTAATGAAATGCTTTCTTAATGGTAGGGATATTACCTTGGAGGCCAAAGGCTCATTTTTTTACTGAAAGCTTCTTTAGCCTGGGTTATTCGAGAACGGACGTCCTTTTCACACCTCCCAACAGATGTAATGATGCTTCCCAAATAACTGAACTGATTTACTTGAGTAAATTTTTCTCCTTCCAACCAAACATTAACATTCTGTTTATCATCCGGAGTACATTTCATTATCTTGGCTTTTGTTTTGTTAACATTCATGTTATATTTTAGTATTACCGAGCTCGATAGCTGCAGTCGCTTAAGTGCGGCCAGTATCCAGCATTCGGGAGATAGTAGGTTTGAACCCCACTGTCGGCAGCCCTGAAGATGGTTTTCCTTGGTTGCTCATTTTCACACCAGGCAAATGCTGGGGCTATACCTTAATTAAGGCCACGGCCGCTTCCTTCCCACTCCTAGCCCTTCCCTGTCCCATCGTCGCCATAAGACCTATCTGTGTCGGTGCGACGTAAAGCAAAAAAAAAATTAGTATTAGTAGATTATTCAATTTCTTTAGTGAGGTCTCCACCTCTTTCTCAGTTTCAGCTAAGAGGGCAATATCATCAGCGAAATGTATTGTTTGGTATAGTTGGCCATTTATTTTTATTCCACATGGGTGGAGGTGACTGAAAACTCTTTCATTGCTTCTTCTAAATACACACTGAACAATAGAGATGACAGACCACACCCTTGCCTTACTCCTTTTCTTATTTTCGCGTCGATCTGCTCCTTTCCTATACGCGCTCTCTGGTTTTTCTACAGCTGATAGATGGGCTTTAAACATAATATTCCAGTTAACATTATCAAACGCTTTCTCTATATCAATGAAAGCAATTAGGATGTTCTTACTGATTCTTAGAGCTTGTTCAATAATTGTTCTACGACTCAGAATTGCTTCTCTTGTTCCTCTGTTTCTTCTAAATCCGAAATGATCTTCTGAGAGATTTTCTTCTATTCTTTTCTCTATGCGATGGTAAACAATTCTTGTAATAATTTTGGAGGCATGTGGTACCAGGCTTAACGTTCTATAATCCTGATATCTCTTTGCATGATTACTTTTTGGAATAGGTTTCAGTAAAGTTCATGGTTCATGGTGTGGGTTACTGTAGTCACATCCTAGTTCGTGAACCATGGGCAACGGCTGAGTGGCCTAGTAAGTGGTCCTGAGAGTCGGGATACCAGTTGCTATGGAATGGGAATGGGCATCCCAGACATTTTCTGAGTCATGGTCCTCCTTGTGCTCAGGCGGCTAGGACTATACAATTCACCGGTGGTCTATAACCCGTTACAGGTGGGATCCTCACTTGGACTTTGTGTAAGTAGGGTAGCATCCTACTTAATGAATTTACCAAGCTCAGAACATTTTAGGCAAGCCTCAGACCTATGGGAGTAACGGAGGCCACTCCCACTTGACAGGCGAGGGACTCCTTGGAAACTACTTGGCGAACGAAATGGAATTCGATGGGGAGCTATCAATATTAATGGGGCTTATGGAAGAAAGAAAGCAGAATGGCTGAGTCAGCAAAAAAGGATGCATCTGGATGTGGTAGGAGTAAGTGATATTCGGGTAAGGGGAGATAATGAGGAAGATATAGGAGATTATAAAGTGTACTTGACGGGTGTTAGAAAGGGAAAGACAGAGTATGGGATAGGGCTCTTTATCAGGAATACCACTGCACGCAACATAGTTTCTGTTAGGCACGTAAATGAGCGAATGATGTGGTTAGATTTGTCAGTTGGGGGAATTAGGACTAGAATTGTCTCCATGTATTCACCATGTGAGGGTGCAGATGAGGATGAAGTTGACAAGTTTTATGAAGCATTGAGCGACATCGTGGTCAGGGTCAACAGCAAGGATAGAATAGTGCTAATGGGCAATTTCAATGCAAGAGTTGGGAATAGATCTGAAGGATACGAAAGAGTGATTGGTAAATGTGGGGAAGATATGGAAACTAATGGGAATGGGAAGCGTTTGCACGACTTCTGTGCTAGTACCAGATCCATAATAGACTATATCTTAACCGACTTCAAATTCAGGAAATCTGTTAGGAATGTACGAGTTTTCTGGGTATATTTTGATGATACAGACCATTATCTGACCTGTAGTGAACTAAGCATCTTTAGGCCTGGGGTAGAGAAAGTGAAATCTGTCTGAAAATGAATAATGGCAGAAAAGATCCAGGATGAGGAAATTAGACAGAAGTACATGGATATGATTAGTGAGAAGTTTCGAACAGTAGACAGTAAGCAGGTTCAGGACATAGAAAGTGAATGGGTGGCATACAGGGATACTGTAGTAGAAACAGCAAGGGAATGCCTAAAGAACAACTGTGTGTAAAAATGGGAAAAGGCGAACATCTTGGTGGAATGATGAAGTGAGAGCAGCTTGTAAAAGAAGGCTTATCAGAAATGGCTCCAAACAAGGGCCAAGGCAGACAGGGATTTGTACATAGATGTAAGAAGCAGAGAAAAACAAATAGCTGTTGAATCCAAAAAGAAGCCGTGGGAAGATTTTGGTAATAACCTGGAAAGGCTAGGTCAAGCAGCAGGGAAACCTTTCTGGACGGTAATAAAGAACCTTAGGAAGGGAGAGAAAAAGGAAATGAACAGTGTTTTGAGTAATTCAGGTGAACTCATAATAGATCCCAGGGAATCACTGGAGAGGTGGAGGGAATATTTTGAACATCTTCTCAATGTAAAAGGAAATCATCCTGGTGGTGTTGCGAACAGCCAAGCTCATGGGGAGAAGGAAAATAATGATGGTGAAATTACGCTTGAGGAAGTGGAAAGGATGTTAAATAAACTCCATTGTCATAAAGCAGCAAGAATAGATGAAATTAGACATGAAATGGTGAAGCATTGTGGGAAGGCAGGGATGAAATAGCTTCATAGAGTAGTAAGATTAGTATGGAGTGTTGGTAAGGTACCTTCAGATTGGGCAAAAGCAGTAACTGCACCTATCTATAAGCAAGGGAACAGGAAGGATTGCAACAACTATCGAGGTATCTCATTGATTAGTATACCAGGCAAAGTATTTACTGGCATCTTGGAAGGGAGGGTGCGATCAGTCGTCTCAGACCACTGAGAGGCTGTCAGGATCAGATTTTCAGTATGCGCCAGGTAATTGAAAAATGCTACGAGAGGAATAGGCAGTTGTGTTTATGTTTCGTAGATCTAGAGAAAGCATATGACAGGGTACCGAGGGAAAAGATGTTCGCCATACTGGGGGACTATGGAATTAAAGGTAGATTATTAAAATCAATCCAAGGCATTTATGTTGACAATTGGGCTTCAATGAGAATTGGTGGTAGAATGAGTTCTTGGTTCAGGGTACTTATAGGGGTTAGACAAGGTTGTAATCTTTCACCTTTCCTGTTCATAGTTTACATGGATCATCTGCTAAAGGTATAAAATGGCAGGGAGGGATTCAGTTACGTGGAAATGTAGTAAGCAGTCTGGCCTATGCTGACGACATGGTCTTAATGGCAGATTGTGCCGAAAGCCTGCAGTCTAATATCATGGAACTTGAAAAAAAGGTGCAATGAGTATGGTATGAAAATTAGCCTCTCAAAGACTAAATTGATGTCAGTAGGTAAGAAATTCAACAGAATTGAATGTCAGATTGGTGATACAAAGCTAGAACAGGTCGATAATTTCAAGTATTTAGGTTGTGTGTTCTTCCAGGATGGTAATATAGTAAGTGAGATTGAATCAAGGTGTCGTAAAACTGATGCAGTGAGCTCGCAGTTGCGATCAACAGTATTCTGTAAGAAGAAAGTCAGCTCCCAGATGAAACTATCTTTACAACGGTCTGTTTTCAGACCAACTTTGCTCTACGGGAGCAAAAGGTGGGTGGACTCAGGATATCTTATTCATAAGTTAGAAGTAACAGACGAAAGTATGATTGCTAGTACTAATAGGTGGGAACAATGGCAGGATGGTACTCGTAATGAGGATATAAAGGCTAATTTAGGAATGACATAATTTACAAAGTTTATTCCACTTACTCAATACTGTACAATAATTGCAATGTCTATAAATACATTACAAAATATTATCAAGGGACTAGTTTCAACCCTATATGGTTCATCATCAGCCTAAGATACACTTATGAATTTGCCAAAGTCCTAAGTCAGAATTACATTGTGGAAATAAAATTTAAAAGAATGAACTGTGTATGTGATGCGATAATGTTCATATAAAATGGTAGATTGATGAACTGTTATAGATAAAATAATGTTATACTGATGAGTGACAAATAATTTTTTTAGGATTTATGTCAATTACAATCAGACTGGTCCTTGTTTCAATAACTGTGAAATCCTGACATTCACTTCCTCGCTGTAGAGATGGGGCAACAACTGCATATAAAAATAATATTTTATATGCAAGAGGCTAATGAATGAAGGGACCGATTATCTCCCGGTATAAGGAGATCCCTATACCAAGTGCCAACAGTCTCTCTGAGAGTGGATGAGCGGGTATGGGTAAGGGCACTCTATTGTCCTGGGGACAAGAAATTGTTCCCAAAGGTGGAGGAACTAGTTTGGTCAACAGCATTAGGATGCAGAAGGCAATGGGAAACCACTGCATTAAAGATCCAATAAATCCGCATGGCATGGCTGCAACGTCACGATTGGAGCTGGCTGTGTGGATCGTCTACCTCCATTTGGAGACGACATCTTAAGAAGAAGAAGTGAATACTCTAAAATTGCACTTTAAAAACATAATATGCCGGTTGAATGCAAAGTCCAAATGCTTCTATTGAGTTCTAAAATTCTTAGTGCATCTTCAGGTGGAGAATTGAAAGTTGAACATTGGTGCAGAGGGTGTCTGTCTTGCTTGAGATCCAGTATTTCTGATACAGAAATTAAATGTATAAATATAACCATGCGACATTCTTATAATATAATGGTTTCTTACTGTAGTGAGAGGTAAATTTCCAATCCAAGTTGGAAACAATAGAACCTTGTGCGCAATGCGAACAACCTTACCGGTAGAGTGCAACTAAGGGAATTCTCTTGGATCTCAAGCAAGACAGACACCCTCTGTGCCAATGTTCAACTTTCAATTCTCCACCTGAAGATGCACTCGGAATTTCAGAACTCAATACAAGCATCTGGACTTTGCATTCAACCGGCACATTACGTTTTTAAAGTGCAATTTTAGAGTATTCACTAACATGTGCCTATTTTAATCATCATTGTAAAAGTTGTATGATAACTATTTTTACAGTTCGATTGTAATTGAAGTAAATCCTAAAAAATTTATTGTCACTCATCAGTATAACATTATTTTATCTATAACAGTTCATCAATCCACCATTTTATATGTACATTATCACATCACATACACAGTTCATTCTTTTAAATTTTATTTCCACAATGTAATTCTGACTTAGGACTTTGGCAAATCCATAAGTGTATCTTAGTTAGGCTGATGATGACCCATATAGGGTCGAAACTAGTCCCTTGATAATATTTTGTAATATATTTATAGACATTGCAATTATTGTACAGTATTGAGTAGGTGGAATAAACTTTGTAAATTATATGTACCCTAATCTTAATTCAATGCGGAACCAACAATGAAATTTATAACCTTGAATAATTTAGGAATGAACTCGATGGATGAAGCTGTACGCATAAACCGGCTTCGGTGGTGGGATCATGTGAGGCGAATGGAGGAGGATAGGTTACCTAGGAGAATAATGGACTCTTATGGAGGGTAAGAGAAATAGAGGTAGACCAAGACGACGATGGTTAGACTCAGTTTTTAACAATTTAAAGATACGAGGTATAGAACTAAATGAGGCCACAGCACTAGTTGCAAAGTGAGGATTGTGGCGACGTTTAGTAAATTCACAGAGGTTTGCAGACTGAACGCTGAAAGGCATAACAGTCCATAATGATAACGTATGTATATATGTATGTTCAGTACAGTTTTCTCAAAATCTTCTGGTATTTCTCTGCTAGTATAAATATCATTTACTAGTTGATATAAAGAAGTTTTTGCCTTATCCCCTAGAGCTTGTAGTATTTCACCTGGAATTGAGTCTACTCCAGGAGTTTTCCTTTGTTTTAGCTCATTCAAAGCTTTATCAAATTCCTCTCTAAGTACACATGGTCCCAGATCATCTTGTTCTATCTCACTTTCATTTTCTATTACATCATCTATTTATCCTTCATACAGGCCTTCTACATATTCTTTCCAGATTATGGCTACCTTATCCTGCTCTATTATCACATCTCCATTGCTTCCTTTTATTGTACTCAAGGGCTTTATCTTTCTTTGGAACCACCTCCGGACTTCTGAAAAAGCTTTTTTGGTATTACCTTTGGTTTTATTTTCATCTATCTGTTTACATTGTGCTTCGATCCATTCTTCCTTTGCTTTGTTTTAGTTCCTCGATGGATTTTATTTCTTATTTTTGTGTATTCTTCATGATTTCCTTTCCTTTTGGCCATCTGGTGTGCGTTCATTAGTTCCAAAATGTGGGGTGTAACCCATGGCTTATAGATTTTCCTCTCTTCTTTTCCAAAACAATCTTTTGCTGCATCAATTATTTGTTTCTTGATTTCTTCCAATTTTTTTGAGCACTACTTCCAGCCAGTACTTCAGTATTAATTTTGTTATTAGTTTCTTCTTTGAACATTTTGATAGCCTCGCTGTCTTTCTTTAATTTACTCAAATTCCATTTTGGGGGGTGTCTTTCTATTCTTCTTTTCTTAAGTTTCAGTTGGCCTGTCATTACCATGGGGTTATGATCGGAGTCAATATCAGCCCCAGGATAGCTTTTACTTGATGTCGACACAGTTCTTTAACTATTAAATAGTCTATTTGATATCTACTACCATTTCCAGGCATTGTTCATGTATATCTTCTCCTTTTTGGCTGTTCAAAGAGATGTTAAAAATTAAATAACTGGAAAGGAGGTTCAACCTATTCAATACTCAAAAGAAAGAAACGTAGCAATCACATTTCTATTTAAATGGGACCGGTTTCGACCTTAGTCTAGGTCATCATCAGCCATAAAAAACATGTAAAATGTTTATGAATGTTGGAGGTCAGTTTTACACTCTGTTAGGCACAAAGACATGACACCACATTCTGTCCTGCACAAAGTCACAACACTACCAATCAACATGCGAAGATCAAAAAGGCTTGAATTCGCAGACGAACAGATCTGTAGTAGAAAGCCGCCAGCTCCCGGTGACCAGCGCGGCACACTCAAGGTCACGCGCTGCGGCCAAACACCAAAGTAGAGTGGAGAACGTTTCGAAGGTCCAGAACCTGTCACGGCTGCGGGAAGCCAAGTACGTATATAAAAATATACGACGCCAATTAGTACAACCGAATGAGCACCCGTACTCCAGTTAAGTTCTTGGTAAACAGTTGACTTGAAAAAACAATTGTCTTTGTGCCTAACAGAGTGTAAAACTGACCTCCAACATTCATAAACATTTTACATGTTTTTTATGGCTGATGATGACCTAGACTAAGGTCGAAACCGGTCCCATTCAAATAGAAATGTGATTGCTACGTTTCTTTCTTTTGAGTATTGAATAGGTTGAACCTCATTTCCAGTTATTTAATTTTTAACATCAATAATTTCAATACGGAACAATGAAATTTTTATCTTTAAATGTTCAAAGAGAGTATTTGTAATTACAAGAGAGTGACTTCGGCAAAATTCAATGAATTTTTCTCCCCTTTTGTTTCTGGAACCAAAACCATAATTGCCCACCGTATCATCTTCTCTGCCTTCTCCAACAACTGCTTTCATATCTTCTCCAACAACTGCTTTCATATCTCCGAGGATAATGAGATTTTCCTCATCCTGGGCCTTTAGTAATACTTCTTCCAGTTATTCGTACACTTCCTCTTCACCATCTGTGTATGTAGAGGTGGGCATGTACACCTGAATTAGAACTGTATCTCTAGGTTCTGCCTTTAATTTTATGAGCAGTATTCTTTCATAACATCCCCAAATACCTGACACTCACTGCCCTAATTGCTTTGTCAGTATAAATCCAAAACCACCTTTTCCGTCTGAACAGCCAGAGTACAAAACTCTGAAATCTCTGCTTCACAGATCTCCGCTATCTGGCTATCTTACCTCACTCATTCCCAAAACATCCATTCCTAGTTGCTTCATTTCATTCTTCACATTCTCCAGCTTACCACACTTTTTCAAGGATGTCATGTTTCATGTAGGCCTAGCTACTTTGTAGGATTTGCTCTTTGCCTTCTCCTGTATCCCCCTCCGGAGATCCGAAAAGGGAGCTATTCTGGAATATTTTACGTTCAAAGACATCATCATGCTTTCTATTCTTGAGATAGTACAAGGATCTTTAATGTGGTTTCCCGTTGCCTTCCACATCCGTTGACCTACAATTAGGTTCATCCACCTTAAGAAGTAATTTCTTACTCCAAGGACATCAGGGTGTCCTGCCCTCTTTCTGCTCATCCGCCCTCGAAGAGGCCGCTGGCACTTGGAAGAGGTGAACCACTTATACCGGTTGTTACTCAGTATCATACTTTATTAATCCCGAGTATTGGGCTGCCACTTCCGCCATCTATAGCGTACTGAAGTCCATCTTCTCCGCCATACATGTCGTTGAGGCCTTCACCCGTAACCCTGAGCTGGGACCCTTACCAGATAACACACACCAGGTCAGTACGCTCTCGGCATTAATATGTTCTGAATATCTTGTGTTGAAACTTCTCCCAGTCTGTCCAACATGTCGACAATGGGCGCAAACGGGATTACCTCAGTAGTGATATAGAAAATTCATTTATTCTTCTGAGATTGACTGTCAAGCAGATCATTAGCATCCTGGAGGAATCAAAAGACATCCTAAATGCTAATATATTCATAGCACCACCTGAAAATGCTTTTCATAGTGAGAGGCATAGCGATGGCGATGAGTTACGTGGGGATTATAAACAGTCTCTCTTGCAATCAGCTTCAAACTGGTTCTGAACTAGTGTGTACAAAACTAACTGAAAATGGTACAATCCGTGTGGCAGACGGTGTATCGAGTGAAATTGAAGCAAGTCATGTTAGTGAAGAAGCAGCTAGTCCATTACCGTGTACGACTTCAATTTCCTCCGATGACAGACAATCCACATGTAAGAAACAAAAAAAAAAACAACCAATGAGCAGGCTGGGCCAAGCACATCTAATCACGTGAAAGCAAAATCAAAACATGTGGAAAAAGAGTGACTTTGTGAACAAGTCAAGCACAGATTTTACTCACCCGAGGTGCCAAGCAACACATTCATGGCAAACCAATATGTTTTGGGTATAAAGTCTGGGATCTACTGACCCATCTTGGGTATCTAGTTCAAGGAGAACCTTCCCAAGGAGCAGCTACTGGAAACATGATACCAGAATTAGAAGTAGGTGGTTCAGTTTTTACGGACCTAATTTCAGAACTACCAGAAGGTACTCAGCTCAAATTGTTCTTCAATAATTATTTTACATCTTTTCGGTTGTTGGAAAAGGTCCAAGAGAAAGGCCATTTAAGTAGAGGTACCGTATGCCAGAATCAGGTGGAGAATGCTCCAGTGAGATGTCTCCGTAAAAAAGAGAACGTGGTAGCTACCACTAACTAACAGAACGTAACCAAGGTATCATGCTCGTACGCTACAACGATAATAATGTAGTTGTGGTAACCTCAACTGCATCTGGGGTAGCACTTCTAGGACATGCCAGAAGATGGAGTAATGCAGAAGAGGAGTACATAATTGTAATTCAGCCAGCTTGTATAATTTTATACAATACACACCATAATGTGGCTTGGTACCACAGCAGCATCAAAAACAAAAAATTGTACTGGTCTCTAATTGCATTCCCCATGAACAATGCTGGGCAAAGAGGAAAATCTAGACCTGCTCAGCTGCACATAGTACATATATCGTTAGGCACATATATGATTTTGTGCCGCTCCGCGTCCTAACATAAGAAGACTAAGTACGAAAGTATTCTGACACGTATAGCCAGAAGTGGATTTCAATGGGGAATCCTACTACCACGAAACTAGGGAAAAACAAGTGCAGTGCATGCAATGTGGTAAAGTGGCCACAAAACAGTGCAAACAGAGTGATGTTGGCTGCCATGTCCTTTGCTTTGAGGCATTCCACTCATGCTAAAACAGACTGGAATTCTACTCATATGAGCTTAAAATGCACAGAAATGTACTTTCATTGACATCTCCTTTACCCTACTCATCTACACTTACTGTTGACATAAGTCAGCAAACCATCATAACCCATTCATTTAGATTACAAACTGTACCGGGAGGTACACTTCAATTCCGTACATTCAAAATAAGCGCCTTAATGAACTCCTCTATCGACCAAAATGTGAAATTGCTACTACAAAAAGTTGAGACTTTAATCAGAAGATGTCACTACTGAAAAATTCAGTAATTGCATTATTGTGAAGTATCCTAAACATGGATTTCTCTTGGTTTTGTTTTTGCTGTACATCAAGAAGTTTGGACATTTTTCCACAGATGTCACTACCAAAACACTATGGTCATACACTCTGGTGCAAGGTAAAGGAAGTTGTTACTGAAGGAAATTTTGTGTTTATAGGTTTTCTCAACTTTCATTTGTTTTTTTAATGTCATTTGAGGTTTGCAACACTTCTGTTTCAATCCGCCAGTTTTGAATCTGGCCAATGAAAATGTTCAGTAATTAATTTTCAGCCTATCACAGGCTTCTTGTTCGATTTTGAGTGTAACTTTTGGGTTCAGCCAATAAAAATGAGAGGGTGTGTCCGGATTACCCCAGAATCCACTCGAACGTTCCCTGAGGGAATATAAGTTGTGGCTTTTCAAGTTTCCTTGTCTCTTGATCGTCGTCTTTCTGAGTGTGTGTGTTAAGGCAGGCAGTACATCAGCCAGGTAATGGCCACTTAAATTCTCTTTTCTGTAGCTACCTCCGCAGACTTAGCCGAGGGGAAAGTCTGAATTTTTAACTGTGTAACAAAACCTTTCTAAAATGTAAATTTTCTTTCGGCTAATGCAAAACTTCAAGAAGACTTTAACTGTAAATTGGGGATAGACCCTCTCGAGCTCCCCTTCATCTTGGTTTGAGGTGACTACGATTTTGTAACTGTTTTTTCACTGTAATATGTTGTTGTCTGTGTCATCAGTCCATAGACTAGTTTGATGCAGCCCTCTATGCCACCCTATCCTGTGCTAAACTTTTCATTTCTACGTAACTATTACATCCTACATCTATTCTAACCTGCTGGTCATATTCATACCCTGGCCTACCTACCATTCTTACCACCTACACTGCCTTCAAAAACCAACTGAACAAGTCCTGGGTGTCTTAAAATGTGTCCTATCATTCTATCTCTTCTTCTCGTCAAATTTAGCCAAATCAATCTTCTCTCACCAATTCGATTCAGTATCTCTTCATTCGTGATTCGATCTATCCATCTTAATTTCAGCATTCTTCTGTAACACCACATTTCAAAAGCTTCTATTCTCTTTCTTTCTGAGCTAGTTATCGTCCATGTTTCACTTCCATACAATGCCACGCTCCACACGAAAGTCTTCAAAAACATCTTTCTAACTCCTATATCAATGTTTGAAGTGAGCAAATTTCTTTTCTTAAGAAAGCTCTTCCTTGCTTGTGCTAGTCTGCATTTTATGTCCTCCTTACTTCTGCCATTATTAGTTATTTACTACCCAAGTAACAATATTAATTTACTTCCTTTAAGACTTCATTTCCTAATCTAATATTTCCTGCATCACCTGCCTTCGTTCGACTGCACTTCATTACTTTTGTTTTGGACTTATTTATTTTCATCTTGTACTCCTTACCCAAGACTTCGTCCATACCATTCAGCAACTTCTCGAGATCTTCTGCAGTCTCAGATAAAATAACAATATCATCGGCAAATCTCAAGGTTTTGATTTCCTCTCCTTGGACTGTGATTCCCTTTCCAAATTTCTCTTTGATATCCATTATAGCCTGTTCTATGTAAACACTGAAAAGGATGGGGGACAAACTGCAGCCTTGCCTCACTCCTTTCTGGATAGCTGCTTCTTTTTCAAAGTCCTCGATTCTTATCACTGCAGACTGATTTTTATACAGATTGTAGATAATTCTGCTTTCTCGGTATCTGATCCCAATCATCTTCAGAATCTTAAATAGCTTGGTCCAATCAACATTATCGAATGCCTTTTCTAGATCTACAAATGCCATGTACGTCGGCTTGTCCTCCTTAATTCGATCCTCTAAGATCAGACGTAAAGTCAGGATTGCTTCACGTGTTCCTACATTTCTTCTGAAGCCAAATTGATCTTCTCCCAACTCAGCTTCAACTTGTTTTTCCATTCTTCTGTAAATAATACGTGTTAAAATTTTGCAGGCATGAGATACTAAACGAATGGTGCAGTAGTTTTCACACCTGTCAGCACCGGCTTTCTTGGGAATAGGTATAACAACATTCTGCCGAAAATCGGATGGGACTTCTCCTGGAATAACTTTGCCATGCTGGTTTCTCCTAAGGCAGTCAGTAATTCAGAGGGAATGTCATCAATTCCAGGTGTCTTGTTTCTATTTAGGTCACTCACAGCTCTGTCAAACTCTGACCTCAAAATTGGGTCTCCCATTTCATCAGCATCAACACCCTCTTCATGTTCAAGAACCAAATTATCTACATCTTTACCTTGATACAACTGTTGGATATGCTCCTGCCATCTTTCTGCTTTGTCTTCCTTCCCTAGAAGTGGCTTTCCATCTGAGCTCTTAATATTCACACACCTAGATTTCCTTTCTCCAAAGGTTTCCTTGATTTTCCTGTATGCAGCATCTATCTTTCCCAGGACCATACAACCTTCGACATCCTTGCACTTCTCCTTCAGCCATTCTTCCTTAGCTACCTTTCACTTTCTATCCACTTGATTCTTTAATCGCCTGTATTTTTTTCTGTCCTCTTCATTTCTAGCATTCTTGTATTTTCGTTGTTCATCAATCAGGCCTAGTATCTCCTGAGCTATCCACTTGTTCTTAGTTGATCTTTTCTTCCTTCCTAACATTTCTCACGACTATCCACTCTTCCCCTATTGTGTTTCCTTCAGCCTTTTAATTTTTTATTTTTTTTGTTAGTTGTTTTACGTTGCACCGACACAGATAGGTCTTGATTGAAATGATAACATTAAGTTATTTATTATACCACCTAATCAATACAAAATCGTCTTGGATGATTTACATAAATTTGTTATCGTAACTAATAGTGGTACATGTTTCGCCTTTCCTGAAGGCATCATCAGCCATAGTCTTAACCTTAAAATAAAAATAAGCGTCTAAATAACATGTAATAATGAAATGAATTTTAAAATCTTGAAGAGATTTGAAGTAAAATAACATTAAAAATAACAATGATGGTTTAAAAAATACAATGTGATGAAATATAATAGTGGAAGTATTAACAAATTTAACATTAGAAGGCTGCTAAAATAAGTACAATGGATAAAACAACAGATTGTTATACAACAAGTAGTAAGATTGCATAAAAATAAAGTTGATAGTCTGGCGGTTATAATTAGACGATGGCGAAAAATCGTATATAATCAAAGTAAAGAAGAGAGAATAAAAGTCAAAGTTAGTCAAGAGATCCGAAATTAATCATGATCTCGAAGATAAAAGACGAATGTCAGAGGCATATGGTGAAGTTGTATAACACGTTGAGGATATGAAGTTGTAGAATAGAACTTGAAGAACAGTTGCAAATACTTCTAACTCATAACGTTACAAGCTATCTTTGTCACCGTCAAATGGTAAGTGCACACGATTCTTCTTCAATATTTTCAAATATCTTTTCACACAATTAACTCTACGTTTCTTGCTTCCTTTTACAGATTCCACTATTATATGCTTTTTCAACTAGAATATCTACAAACTCACAATTTACAACATTTGAGCATTACTTCAAATTTTGAGATGGTCCATTGAGAACCTATTTGAAACTGTTCTTCAACTTCTATTCTACAACTTCATATCCTCAACGTGTTCTACAACTTCACCATATGCCTCTGACTTTCGTGTTTTATCTTCAAGATCATGATTAACTTCGGATCTCTCGACTAACTTTGACTTTTATTCTCTCTTCTTTACTTTGATTATATACGATTTTTCGCCATCATCTAATTATAACCGCAAGACTATCAACTTTATTTTTATGCAATCTTACTACTTGTATAACAATCTGTTGTTTTATCCATTGTACTTATTTTAGCAGCCTTCTAATGTTAATTTTGTTAATACTTCCACTATTATATCTCATCACATTGTATTTTTTAAACCATCATTGTTATTTTTAATGTTATTTCACTTCAAATCTCTTCAAGATTTTAAAATTCATTTCATTATTACATGTTATTTAGATGCTTATTTTTAATTTAAGGTTAAGACTATGGCTGATGATGCCTTCATGGAAGGCGAAACATGTACCACTATTAGTTAACAAATTTATGCAAATCATCCAAGACGATTTTGTATTGATTAGGTGGTATAATAAATAACTTAATGTTATCATTTCAATCAAATATCATCAATACGGACCAAAAATGATATTTATTACATGTAATACAGATAGGTCTTACGGCGACGATGGGACAGGAAAGGGCTAGGAGTGGGAAGGAAGCGGCCGTGGCCTTCATTAAGGTACAGCCCCAGCATTTGCCTGGTGTGAAAATGGGAAACCACGGAAAACCATTTTCAGGGCTGCCGACAGTGGGGTTCGAACCTACTATCTCCCGAATACTGGATACTGGCCGCACTTAAGCGACTGCAGCTATCGAGCTCGGTCCTTTTCATTTAGCCCTTGTGCAACATGTTCCTTGAAACAATCCCTCACACTCTTTTCTTTCAATTTGTCTAGATCCCATCTCTTTGCATTCTTTCCTTTCTTCAATTTCTTCAACTTCAGATGGCATTTCATGACCAACAAGTTGTGGTCAGTCCACGTCTGCTCCTGGGAGTTTTGCAATCCAACACATGGTTTCTGAATCTCTGTCTAATCATAATGAAGTCTATTTGATACCTTTCAGAGTCTCCAGGTCTCGTCCATGTATACAGCCGTCGTTTGTGGTGTTTGAACCAAGTATTGGCAAGGACTAAATTATGATCGGTGCAGAATTCAACCACCCGACTTCCTCTTTCGTTCCTTTGTCCCAATCCAAATTCTCCTACTGTTTTACCTTCTCTTCCTTGGCCTACCACAGCATTCCAGTCTCCCATCACAATTAGATTCTCGTCACCTTTTACATATTGTATTAAATCTTCTATCTCTTCATATATTCTTTCGATTTCCTCATCATCCGCTGAACTAGTAGGCATATAGACCTGCACTATTGTGGTGGAAATTGGTTTGGTGTCTATCTTGACGACAATAATTCTTTCACTATGCTGGTCATAGTAGCCCTATTTTATTCATTATTAAACCAACTCCTACATTACCTCTGTTTGATTTTGTGTTGATAATTCGGTAGTCACCTGACCAAAAATCCTGTTCTTCCCGCCAACGTACTTCACTTATACCAACTACATCTAACTTTAGTCTATCCATCTCCCTTTTCAGATTCTCTAACCGACCACAACGATTCAAACTTCTAACATTCCACGCTCCGACTCGCAGAATGTCAGTATCCATCTTCCTGATGATCGGCTGCTACCCGCCTTTCGATGAACCATTCCTTAGTCTGGTCTCTCAACAGATACCCATCCGATATGGTTGCACCTGTGACTCGGCTATCTGCTTCATTGGGACACGCAAGCCTCCCCACTGCGGCGAAGTCCCATGGTTCCCAGGGGAGGAATATATTAAATATATTAATATATATTAATATTAATGGTTCATGTTTGTGGGTTACTGTAGTCACGTCCTAGTTCGTGAACCATGGGCAACGGCTGTGTGGCCTAGTAAGTGGTCCTGAGAGTCGGGATACCAGTTGCTATGGAATGGGAGTGGGCATCTCGGACAAATTCTGAGTCGTGGCCCTCCTTGTGCTCAGGCGGCTAGGGCTATACAATTCACCGGTGGTCCATAACCCGTTAGAGGAGAGATCCTCACTTGGACTATGTGCAAGTAGGGCAGCATCCTGCTTCATGAATTTACCGAGCTCAGGACACTTTAAGCAAGCCTCGGACCTATGGGAGTAATGGAGTCCCACTCCCATTTGATAGGCGAGGGACTCCTTGGAAACAACTTGGCGAACGAAATGGAATTCGATGGGGAGCTATCAATATTAATGGGGCTTATGGAAGAAAGAAGGTAGAACTGGCTGAGTCAGCAAAGAGGATGCATCTGGATGTGCTAGGAGTAAGTGATATTCGGGTAAGGGGAGATAATGAGGAAGAGATAGGAGATTATAAAGTGTACTTGACTGGTGTTAGAAAGGGAAGGGCAGAGTCTGGGGTAGGGCTCTTTATCAGGAATACCATTGCACGCAACATAGTTTCTGTTAGGCACGTAAATGAGCGAATGATGTGGGTAGATTTGTCAGTGGGAGGAATTAGGACAAGAATTGTGTCCGTGTATTCACCATGTGAGGGTGCAGATGAGGATGAAGTTGACAAGTTTTATGAAGCATTGAGTGACATCATGGTCAGGGTCAACAGCAAGGATAGAATAGTGCTAATGGGTGATTTCAATGCGAGAGTTGGGAATAGAACTGAAGGATACGAATGGGTGATTGGTAAATGTGGGGAAGATATGGAAGCTAAAAGGGAATGGGAAGCGTTTGCTGGACTTCTGTGCTAGTATGGGTTTAGCTGTTACGAATACATTCTTCAAGCATAAGGCTATTCACCGCTACACATGGGAGGCTAGGGGTACCAGATCCATAATAGACTATATCTTAACAGACTTTGAATTCAGGAAGTCTGTTAGGAATGTAAGAGTTTTTCGGGGATTTTTCGATGATACAGACCACTATCTGATCTGTAGTGAACTAAGTATCTCTAGGCCTAGGGTAGAGAAAGTGAAATCTGTCTGCAAACGAATAAGGGTAGAAAATCTCCAGGACAAGGAAATTAGACAGAAGTACATGGATATGATTAGTGAGAAGTTTCGAACAGTAGACAGTAAGCAGGTTCAAGATATAGAAAGTGAATGGGTGGCATACAGGGATGCTGAAGTAGAAACAGCAAGGAAATGCCTAGGAACAACTGTGTGTAAAGATGGGAAAAGGCGAACATCTTGGTGGAATGATGAAGTGAGAGCAGCCTGTAAACGTAAAAAGAAGGCTTATCAGAAATGGCTCCAAACAAGGGCCGAGGCAGACAGGGATTTGTACGTAGATGAAAGAAACAGAGCAAAACAAATAGTTGTGGAATCCAAAAAGAAGTCGTGGGAAGATTTTGGTAATAACCTGGAAAGGCTAGGTCAAGCTGCAGGGAAACCTTTCTGGACAGTAATAAAGAATCTTAGGAAGGGAAGGAAAAAGGAAATGAACAGTGTTTGGAGTAATTCAGGTGAACTCATAATAGATCCCAGGGAATCACTGGAGAGGTGGAGGGAATATTTTGAACATCTTCTCAATGTAAAAGGAAATCATCATGGTGGTGTTGCAAACAGCCAAGCTCATGGGGAGGAGGAAAATGATGTTGGTGAAATTATGCTTGAGGAAGTGGAAAGGATAGTAAATAAACTCCATTGTCATAAGGCAGCAGGAATAGATGAAATTAGACCTGAAATGGTGAAGTATAGTGGGAAGGCAGGGATGAAATGGCTTCATAGATTAGTAAAATTAGCGTGGAGTGTTGGTAAGGTACCTTCAGATTGGACAAAAGCAGTAATTGCACCTATTTATAAGCAAGGGAACAGGAAGGATTGCAACAACTATCGAGGTATCTCATTGATTAGTATACCAGGCAAAGTATTCACTGGCATCTTGGAAGGGAGGGTGCGATCAGTCGTTGAGAGGAAGTTGGATGAAAACCAGTGTGGTTTCAGACCACAGAGAGGCTGTCAGAATCAGATTTTCAGTATGCGCCAGGTAATTGAAAAATGCTACGAGAGGAATAGGCAGTTGTGTTTATGTTTCGTAGATCTAGAGAAAGCATATGACTGGGTACCGAGGGAAAAGATTTTCACCATACTGGGGGACTATGGAATTAAAGGTAGATTATTAAAATCAATCAAAGGCATTTATGTTGACAATTGGGCTTCAGTGAGAATTGATGGTAGAATGAGTTCTTGGTTCAGGGTACTTACAGGAGTTAGACAAGGCTGTAATCTCTCACCTTTGCTGTTCGTAGTTTACATGGATCATCTGCTGAAAGGTATAAAATGGCAGGGAGGGATTCAGTTACGTGGAAATGTAGTAAGCAGTTTGGCCTATGCTGACGACTTGGTCTTAATGGCAGACTGTGCCGAAAGCCTGCAGTCTAATATCTTGGAACTTGAAAATAGGTGCAATGAGTATGGTATGAAAATTAGCCTCTCAAAGACTAAATTGATGTCAGTAGGTAAGAAATTCAACAAAATTGAATGTCAGATTGGTGATACAAACCTAGAACAGGTCGATAATTTCAAGTATTTAGGTTGTGTGTTCTCCCAGGATGGTAATATAGTAAGTGAGATTGAATCAAGGTGTAGTAAAGCTAATGCAGTGAGCTCGCAGTTGCGATCAGCAGTATTCTGTAAGAAGGAAGTCAGCTCCCAGACGAAACTATCTTTACATCGGTCTGTTTTCAGACCAACTTTGCTTTATGGGAGCGAAAGCTGGGTGGACTCGGGATATCTTATTCATAAGTTAGAAGTAACAGACATGAAAGTAGCAAGAATGATTGCTGGTACAAACAGGTGGGAACAATGGCAGGATGGTACTCGGAATGAGGAGATAAAGGCTAATTTAGGAATGAACTCGATGGATGAAGCTGTACGCAGAAACCGGCTTCGGTGGTGGGGTCATGTGAGGCGAATGGAGGAGGATAGGTTACCTAGGAGAATAATGGACTCTGTTATGGAGGGTAAGAGGAGTAGAGGGAGACCAAGATGACGATGGTTAGACTAGGTTTCTAACGATTTAAAGATAAGGGGTATAGAACTAAATGAGGCCACAACACTAGTTGCAAATCGAGGATTGTGGAGACGTTTAGTAAATTCTCAGAGGCTTGCAGACTGAACGCTGAAAGGCATAACAGTCTATAATGATAATGTATGTATGTATGTATGTATGTATGTATGTATGTATATTAATATTTTAAATTTATTTCCATACGAGTTACCTCAGTAGCTTGGGATTAGTCCCTGTTTCGTTGGGCCCAGAGCCCTGTTAGGGTTTTAATATTTCATTATCTAGGAGCGCAAGTGTACACCTCCATTCAGTTGGTGTTCGGGCCATTTATTTAACCTGTTCTTTTTCCGTAAAGGCCCAGTAGGTTGGATACCAGATACCACAGTGTAAAACTATTTCCATTTGTAAATCGCGCCTCGTGAGGCCAGGGAGGGTAAGATTTTGATGTAATGTTGCCTTCGGTAGGCTGTAAGAAATTGAGAGCATGTAAGCTCTTTCATAAGTTTTGGCAATAGTGAGGGGTGCCTCTGGAAGGCTAGAGATTGTAATTTTTGGAGCAAGTGCTCTTGAATTGGGGGATTTCTGTCCTTGACTAAATTATTCCTCATTTTGAATTGTAAATTTTGTAAACTTAAGTTTGTAGTTCAGAACTTGTAAATCGAGAGCTTGAAGCCCACAACTGTCAAATGCCCTATTCTGAGGTTCTCTGTTTTAATCCATAAATTTGTTGTTCACTCAGTGAAGACATTTGTTAATTTGGAAATTCTAAAAGAAATATAAGCTTTAGTTAAACTTTTAATTAAACTTTTGATATTGTATTATCTGCGCACTTTTTAGTGATAGATTTACACCCTAGTGCTGAAGTGGTCGACTTCGGTTATCTTCGAGATTCGTATTGGCAACCTTTGAAACACAAACTAAGAATCGCTTATCATCGCTGTGCGACATCTGGCGTACACTTTAAGTACTCGTACTGTTGTTGTTTACACAGCAAAGCCAAACTATAGAATTCATGCTAGGAACACGTTTCGCAATGGGAAATGTTATATAGTATTATATATTGTGTGAGTGACACAGTTGTTTGCTTAAAATAATAAAGGTTTATAAAATTCATATCGATCGATCATATTATCGATTCAATTCAGATTTCATTTCCATTCAGTTGGCAGTATTAACGGAACCCTTCTTACTTCTCCAACGAGTACAAAAATCTATCACTAAAAAGTGCGCAGATAATAGTTAGACCCATTCACCCCAGCACCTTATTTCACCTCTTTCTAATCCACGGATATCTCCGTAACACAAACAACTTGGCCTAGCAAAATATATCTCAGTATTTCACTGAAAAATAATTTGGGCAGATATGGGTTAAAATAATATGACCCACATTTCAAAGAGATAAGGAGGTAGTGAAAGATTACACTACTCTGCACATAACTTGGTGGGTGAGGAAATGGTGCATGGTAGCCTACATAGGAGTGAGGTAGGATTTTTTTGAAAGCCAGTCATACTCATTTGGTATAGCTGGTACAATTGATACTCCCTCTGTCCATTGGTTTGTACAACACTGCTAACAGCTCACACACACACTCTCTCTCTCTCCCCCCCCCCCCCCCCCCCCCCCCCCCATCTCTCTGAGCAACAAACCACTGAGATTCGTGAAGGCAAGTATAGTACATAGCCTACAGATAGACAACTACTCAATTTAATTGTGTAGGAGAGATACAGCTGTCCCAACGGCAATCACATATCCATAAGCTATTCAACTACAGCTAGGTATTCTCTGGTGAAGTGTATAAAATTGGAACTTGATAAATTCACTTTTTAGTAACCAATTAAAATAAATACAATCACCCTTGAAATACAGAAAGCAGTGACTATATAGTGTTTTTAACTGATCAACAATCTGGCCACTGCAAAGGAGACATAAGTTAATCCTTTTCCCTTCATTGAACCTTCAAACAAATCAGTTAATTCAGTCTGCTAACCCTGCATTACTATGATTAGGTTTTCCTCCTTTTCCCAAAGTTATCATCACGCCTCCACTACTCACCTAATTTAATCATAACTTAATACCGTAAACATTCTAGAAGTATGATATCATAGAACTGCTGGCACATTCTGACCTTGTTCCCGTTCTAGCACAAATTCAAGTAGATTTCACACATTACAAGGAGAAAGGGCATAGGTCGAATAAAGGTCCCTCACGCTAGTTGCTCCACCTACAGTGTATGCATATTGCCGTGGCATGCCAGAGCATGATTGTCTTTTGTAGATAATTCTTAGATTCTTCACTGTCTTTTGTTGTAGTTTATTTAGATGCTCAACCTGAAGCACTCGTACATCAGCTATCTTCCTTGCAACAAGCAGTTGCCAACTGCACAAACCTGGAACAATGGTTATGATACATCTTTTCTTTATAGATTAATGCACGTCATGACTAGAGACAAAAACCCATTGGTCTAATACATCAGGGGTGTTTGGCAGAGAGCCTCTCAAAGAGAACGAGTTCCTGTTTGTGTCAGCCATTGGCCCATAATGTTTAGGATATTTTCTTCTGCAGGAATTAATACTGAAATCTAGCTCAGTTTGTTTTCTGGGAATTACGTCATATTGCATGAAAATCCACCCAATGGCAGTGGTGGTATCCGTAGCAAATATGAATGATGACACGACTGACTTCAGGTTATAAAAGTAAACATACTTCTTTGGGCAAGTTGGTGGGTCCCCGGCAATCATAATAAACATGTCTCTCCCCCACAAGTAATAAGAGGTAAGATTTCAGTTATGTACCTCTAGCTATAATGTAATTTATGCTTTGGGAACCGTATTTCACCTATACTGAAGACTGAATACTGTCTGTTCTTATAAAAAATTATAAAAATATGCAATGGATATTTAACATTAACAATACAACTACTGTATGCTAGCATTTACTCTCTACCAACAGGTCTTCAAAATAAAGAACAATAAGTTGAACCCTTACTTGCAATATTGCAGGAGTATCACCGCTGCTAACAAGGTAACGAGGATTATTCCATACCATGGATTTCACTGCTTGCAAATCTCCAAATTCAATAGCTTTCCTTAACTGTACAAGTTCTTGTGCCTTAGGTCCCTTGAATAAGCTCGGTTTTTCACCAATCAATGGAACTGAACTAAGCTGGATTGAATCTACATTTTCTGACTGCTCAGGTGTTGATGACATGGCAGCTTCAAATTCACAGCCATGCACAGCAAATTCTATTGCTTCTTGCTTGGACCTGAAGACCTTAAATCTTGCTTTCTTGTGCTTCTTCACAACTTTTAATGCTTCTGCCTTATCCAGGTAAACATGTAATTCATCTGTAAAATAAATCACAAACATTAAATATAGTGACAAGTATAATGAAAACATGTAACATAAAACTTAAAATAAGTACTTATAATTGTGTTTCGTTCTCTTAATTTGGCTCTGTCACTTTACTTACCATTGTGTTCATTAACTTGCGATTCGCCCGGAATATGAATTCCATAATAATATATAATTTCTTGATCGAGTTTAGCTTCGTCTACTATTTTTGTTGCTAGAGGTCCCATTTTTTGGCTTTGATCCAATGTGCGTGTGTTTTCACTAACAAATCCCTGACAACCGCCTGTTGCCTTGGACGAATTCTCATTCACAGTGGCAAAATCGTGTTTTGAAACACAGTTGTCTAAAGCGGGCTCAGACATCTTCATAAACAAAACATAACCTCTGTTACTGACGTTCAGTTAACAAAAGAAGTTAGCACAAACAACCAATATCTTTGAAATCAGAAATAATATGAAAGTTTAAGGTTCAGCCCTTGAGGTGAGTGTTTCCTTCACTATATTCTGTTTTTCGACTCGTAAAAAGTCGTCATGTATCTTCACGAAGTCGAATTGAGATTCTGACATAAACTACCCATAACTTCACACATGCCAACATTTTAAAACCATTGATAAGTTATAACGTGGATGCGCGTGGATGTCACGTTTACGTTGAAACGAAAGGAAGCGTACTTGTGATATTTTTGATTTATTGAGTTCATTATTCTTTTCTGTTTGTAAATAAAATCTTTTTCATGCTTCTTTAGATTGTCATGTTTTGCCGTTGATATACTGTAAAAAGATTTATTTGACATTTCACTTTTACGTGTATTTACTTTACTACTCTTTGGTGAGACTTTCAGCAATTTTCTGAAAGCACATTGAATTGCTTAACGCGGAATTTCATTTGATTGTGTGAATTTGAATAAGCGCCTATTTAAGTAATGGTAGACTAACGCAAAATTTTCACATGAAGGTTTTAATAATATACCTTATTACATTCCTTCTCGTTTTCACACAGTTAAGTATATCGGCAATGGGAAGAGGAATCATCATTGAGTAAGTTTTTTGACTTTCGTTTAGGTTATGTATAAACCAGTGTGCCTATGAACTTGATAAATTGTTGAAGTAATTAAGTTTAATACGGTTTGAAATTTGTAAAATTGTGTCCATTTATGGTTTGGGTTGAAAATGAAGTCACGTAAACCTAAATTACCTCTGCTGTAACGATGAGAATCACAGAAGATTGCCGTCGGATGGGAGATAGTAGACGGTAAGTCGTTATTGCGTTAAGGGTAAGGAGAAATGCTAGACGATCATCAATCATCATCATCTGGTCGGTATGAATTAATATATAATCATATTAATACTACTCTAATGCTATTCTTTTATCATTGGTGTATTTGAAGTTCCTTCTGACCGGTGGATTGAGAGGTTAGCGGCTCGACAGAATGCAGTGTTTAAATAATAATGCTGTGTGTTAAACTTAACACTGCTTCCGGAATTGTATGCTGTAAATGATAGAAAATCTCCCTAGGAGAGTCACGCTTAATCACGCTAATGACAATGAACTTAGAATTCAATCCACAATTGAGGAAATGTGTAGAGGGCAATAAAGACTTGTTCGTAGATCAAGAAAGCCTCTGTTATTATAGTGGCTGGTTTATGAGTTCAAATTAATTTTGTTCAGCAAAGTTCAGTTGGTTGAGGTAATTGGCCTAGTAATGACAGACCGAGCTCGATAGCTGGAGTCGCTTAAGTACGTCCAGTATTCGGGAGATAGTAGGTTCGAACCCCACTATCGGCAGCCCTGAAATTGGTTTTCCGTGGTTTCCCATTTTCACACCAGGCAAATGCTGGGGCTGTACCTTAATTAAGGCCACGGCCGCTTCCTTCCCACTCCTAGCCTTTCCTCTCCCATCGTCGCCATAAGACCTATCTGTGTCGATGCGACGTAAAGCAAGTAGAAAAAAAAAAAATAATGACAGAGGCGTCACATGCTGTGACAAACCTCCACCCAGGCAATATGTGGCATCTATTGCCATAAGGGCTACCAGTGTGCGGCGATACTCCCAGCCCGAGCCATAGGTAGCCCAAAGGAGAAGTTAGGGCAGCCACTAGCTCCGCTCTCAACTCATCTTACTGGTCTCTCTTGAATGGCTTACATTTTTCAGTTTTGTAAAAAAACAAAAACAAAAAGGAAGTCAGTATATTATAAAGATAAACAGAAAGGTTAAAAATGTAGAAAATTATAGCCAGGTTAAGTAGAATGCAAAAATTTAATTGGTATAAATTCCACCCAAAATTCACCACGTTCTTCCACATCACATAGACCCATAAGACAACAATCGTTGTAAAACAAAAACACAGTCATCAGAATTAACTACCAAAATCACAAAATATAGCCAGTCAAGTAACAGGAAGTGACAAAGCCAATTGGGGAAACTCCACACACAACACACCTCAGTATTACACATAGCCACCCTGTCTCCATTGAGCGTAGAAGGGACAAGGAAGATGAGATTAACAATCAATACTGTGACCGTGGATGTGATTGGTCTGTTTGATGTTTTTTTCAGGTGAACAGAATCTCACAAAGTTCTGTCTGTAATTTTGACTCTTGACAATAACAAATATTTTAGTCGCTACACTACTTTAACCTAATCCTGTCACAGTGCTTTCCGGTAAACCAGAATGTGACTAGTCACTAACAGTGACCATGTCAGGGGTGTGGGGGTGATACACAAGATAGCCGAACTATCTCTTAACAGTACCATGTGGAGTCATTAAGGGAACCCTCTCTCCCACGGTTAGTGCACTTTGCATTAGTTTGGCCTCTCTGCCATTTCTCCATAATTTTGGGCTGTACAATGAACTCCTGCATCTCCACCATTGTTTTCAAGCCTGAGAAGAATCTGGTGTACTTCATCTAAACACTAATGAAAAAGAGTCTGCATGATCTATGAAACATGACATATTCATAATCAGTTATTTATTTCTTCCTCCTAATGAGGAATGACAGATTGACTGCTGGAATGTCTAATTCAGTACGAAGAATTGTATAAAAAATAAGCATAAACCGACTGTGAATAGGTTATAGTAGGCGAAAATAATACTATATAATAAATTTCAAAAAGCTGTAAGTAAAACCAATTAAGGAGTGCAGTGAATTTTGATAATATTATATATTTGAATACTAATTTGGCAAGTGAGCAGAGATAATATAGACATAGACTATACATACCAGTATTACAAGGAACACTCGCGGAATAAATAGCATTCTGGAATAGTGAAAACGCAACAACAGAGATTAGATCAAACAAGAAGTCACGGAGTACAAAAATGCCGAGTACCAAAGACAGTAGTGACCAAAGATCTGACAAATGTGACATGTAACAAAATAGGAGGTAATGACGAGCTGGCTATCGAATGTGATGGATGTAATAAATGGCAGCACTTCGAATGCAGTGGCCTAATGAAAGGAGAATTGGAATGTATAAAGAGAAAAAATTGCAGACTCTTATGGCTCTACAACGAATGCAACCCGCATTTATTAACAAAATTAAGAGGGCAAGAGAATCCAATGGAAGGAATAGTAGATAAAATTAAAGAAATGCTGGCAGATATGGAAATTAAACTACAAGAGAGAATTAGAGAGGAAATTGCAACATCTCTACAAAAGGAAATGGAAAAATGTCTCCAACGACTAACCGTCTTAAAACAGGGTGAGAACAAAGCAAAGCACCAAAACCACCAACAGAGCGAAACAACACATCCCAAGATACCGAACTGCAAATACATCACAATTCATTAGTCTCAGACCCGGATAGATCACAGAAAAAGAGGATATTACATAAAGGACACAGTGATTAACTGTCAACCCAGCTTACAGGAGGGAGATACAAAGGAATTGGAGGAAGGAGACCAACCCTTGCGGACGGAAATAGTAAGGCGACGTCGTAATTCAGAAGTAAAAGGATGGGATGGCTGTATGTAGGTAAGGTTCGCCCATCGATGAAAATAAAGATCGAATTGAATATCTGAAGGGCAATGGTGTGCAAGTGAAAATAGTGTGTGAACTACTTGAAACAAAAGGGTACAACAAATCCTATAAAACTGGCATACCAGTCGACAACCTCCAATTAGTAAATAAATCAGAATTTTGGCCAATGAGGGTAACAATAAGACACTTTATTCTTCAAAGTCAAAGGAAAACTGGATTCTGGTTTCATCGCGGGCGGGAAGACCGAAACAGGAAGACTATATCGACTTAATTGCTGTTTCTATGGAACATCGAAGGATTGATGAATGCTATAAACTTAATAAACTTAGGTTTGGACAGAAAATATACTGAAAGAGGATATTATGATATTAACAGAGACTTTCCTCACAGAACATATTCATACAAATGGATATTACAGCACGCACAACCTGGCACAAAAGGTTAAAGAGGCAGACTCAGTGGCGGTATCACGTGTATGTCCAAACCACAACTGGCACCAATAGAAGTTTTATTCAGAGGGGAAAATACATTGATCACCAAGACTAAATACTTAACAATCATTGGAATATACATGCAGCCATAATTCACACCAGAAGGAGTGCTAGAGGTACTAAGTTAGGCCATAAGTAAGACAAATGAAAACGATCCAGTTATAATAGCGGGAGACCTTAACTGTAAACTTGATATCCAAAACAGGAAAAGTGATATGGTGTTTTCGTTCCTCGAAGAAGAAGGCTTCCACTTGGTGAATACAAAAACACAACCAACTTATATCTGCTACAATTGCACCAGTACGATTGATTTAATATTCATAAACAAGAACATACACGTATACTCATGCAAGATTGAGAACTATCCATTGAGGAAACACCTTTAGACTGTCAAAAGTCGGACTCCCCATCTCGCACGAAAGACCAAAATTTTCAAGGAAATTGAACGAAGAGAAACTCTCATCAACTGAGGAAACGCTAGAACTAATACAAAAAGTAGAACAGAATACGATTGAGGAAGCAGCAAGAAATGTCACAGACAGACTAAGGCAGGCTTTCATTCCGGTCAAGCAGACCACAAGGAAAGCACAAGAATGGTTTGATGCTGAATGTTATGCACACAGGGGACTAGTATTACAAGCATTATACAAAGTTAAAGCTGAAAATACAACCACCAACCTGGCAGAATACGCCATTAAACGCAAAGCATTTAAGATGATAAAAAAAAGAAACAATCATACCTTGAGAATAAGGCAAAAAATTAGCAGGAATAGCAAAAGAAAGACCGTTTCAAGCCCAAAACCCACAGAAACCGCGATTCCCTCATGACATAACAATGAATTCATGGAAGACCCATTTCTCTGGTGTCTTAAATAGAGAAGGTAGTACGCATGCAACAGAGAAGAAGATAGTCACTGACCCCCTGTGGGTGGGGGACGCAGACAAAGAATACACCCGTGGTATCCCCTGCCTGTCGTAAGGGGCTACGCAGGAATGATAATATTAGAACCATGAAACTCCTTTTGATTAGTACCACCACGCTGGGAACACCATGAGTCACTTTTACTTGCGCATAGTACCACTATGTTAGGTACCAAATAGGTTTGCGATTAGTGGCAAACGAGAGCGTGATGGCTTTTACAGTACCTGTGATTAGTAGCACTATATGAGCGACACCCTGGGATGATGGAACGCATGGTTCTGGCTTGCCTATGATTAGTACCCACTATATGAGGAACACCATGGGATAGTAGGAGTCCCTGTGGTTAGTACACTTAGGTGATGAACGCCATAGGTTTGCGTTGCTTGTCAATGGTGCCGCAATGTGCGAAACACATTAGGTCTCTAATACATGTATGAATTTCATTACCTCTGAGTAGTACCATAATACCATAATGTGTGGAATACTGCGAGTCTACGCTACTCTTGATTAGTACCGCAATATGAAAATACCATGGTTCTACTTTTCTAGTGATAAGTACCATTATGAGGGGCCGATGACTTGGATTTTGGACTCCCTTTGACTACAAGCATCATCGATTCATTATCATCCTATAGAAGCAGTTCCTTGGTCAGTAATACTGCCACGTTCTGTGCATGTGAGGCACTGTGGTTCGGTTTCACTGATCGTTTTAAATTCATATCCATCCATTCATTCTTTGTCCTCACGTTTTGAATTGTGGTCAGTGGAGAATTTTGTGTTTTGAATTTGTCATTTCATTTCGTACCATTAGGGACTGAGGACCTAGATGTTAGGCCCCTTTAAACAACAAGCATCAATCATCATCAAGATAGTCACTGAACAAGATCAGACATTCCAGAATTTCACTAAAGAGGAAGTGGAAACAACAATAAAACACCTAGCATCTAATAAAGCAGCGGCCCCAATGGAATATACAATGAACATATAAAGACCTCAATGGGATTCTTTATTGGAGTATGGACCTCACTATTCAATAAATGCATTGAGAAAGGGGATATACCTCAAATGTGGAGAGAATCTACAGTAAAAATCCTATACAAAGGCAAAGGTAATACAAGCGCACCAGACTCATACAAAGGGCACTAGGAAAGTTTGCAGTGTGAGTGAACGCTTTCAAAATAATTTCCACCACACTCAATACACTTCTCCATACGTCAAAACCAGTCACTGAACCAACTCTGCCACTTCTCTTTGGTTACTTTTTCACACTTGATCCCATGCTGCCAGAAACTCCTCGTCGGATGCAAAACGCCGCCCATTCAGCTTCATTTTCACTTCTGGGAAGAGTGTGAAGCCACATGGGGCAAGATCAGGTCTGTATGGAGGGTGATCAAGCACAGTCAACCCTGATCTGGCAAGAAAATCCATTGTTACATTAGCACGATGTGCTGGAGCATTGTCGTCATGCAAGAGCCAAGTGTTGAGCCGTGACCTTGGACGGAGCTGCTTGAGAGCCTGGATGACCTGAGGCAGACAAGCCTCACTGTACCACTTCGCAGTAACTGTCCTTTGTGTTTCTAGCACAACCCAAGTCAGGATGCCCTGTTTAGTGTGAAATACTGCAGTCATCATTTTCTTCACTGACCTTGACTTTCGCACAGTCACAGGAGTACCCTCATCTTCAAACAGCCACACCTTGTTCTGGGATTTTGTTGGGACATCGTATTAATAAAACCAAGTTTCGCCACCTGTAACGATGCTATTGATGTCACGCAAAGTCCCATTTACAAGCTGTTTTAGCAATTTTTGGCACCATTTCACTCGATGTGCCCTTTGTTCCTCTGAAAGTGAATGGGACACCCAAAGGGATCAAACCTTTCTAACATGGAGATGGTCGTGTAGAATTGAATCAATAGCTGATGCAGGGATGTGGAAGGTCTCTTCTACCTGCCGATATGTCAACCGCCTCTCTTGCTGCAACATTTTCCTCACAGCTTCAATGTTTTCCTCAGTCACTGATTCAATCGCCCAGAACGAGGATCGTCTTCAACCCCAAAATTTCCCCTCTGGAACTCTTTGTACCAGCAGAAAATTGTTGTCCGATATGGACAGTCTTTCCCCAGCACATGAGTCATTTCCTCCAGGCATTGGTCAACAGTCAATCCACGAGCAAAATTATAGCGGATAATTGCGCGATATTCACCTTTAGACCACACTGACTTCTTAACTTGCTTTCAATCCCACTGCTTGGTAACAACTAGTGTGAAGGTCCCGCCTTGCTGTCTTCTAGACCGGTTTTCATGCCTCTTTTCATCCCTCACCATAACAGGGGTGTCCAGCCAACCGTTGTTGCGTATTGCAAAACTTTCCTAGTGCCCTTTGTATAGAGGCATAGCCAGAGGAGAAACCACCTCTTCACTGCTAATTTGGAATAAAATGAATGTAGAATTTAATAAAAGTGAAGAGGTGGGAGCTTTTCTTAAGAAACGGCTCTTCTCAGGGTTGAATTTTGAGTTATTTAGTGAACTATGGTGCTATAATTTGGAATATGCCTAAATCGTAATTCTAGACCAGGTCATACTACTACTACTAAGTGAGCCTCTGCCTTAAGTATGCACACTGCTCATTCAAAACACCGCGTCAGAATAGGGATCGAATAGCTGGAATATTGTAGGCCTTCACATTTAGTTTTCTTCCGACTCTGAAATACCACTCTTACCATAATCGGTACGGTAAAACTAAATAAAACATAAATGATCGGAAATTGTATTCTCTATAACTTTTCTTTTTTTTGCTATTTGTTTTACGTCGCACCGACACAGATAGGTCTTATGGCGACGATGGGATAGGAAGCGGCCGTGACCTTAATTAAGGTACAGCCCCAGCATTTGCCTGGCGTGAAATGGGAAACCATGGAAAACCAACTTCAGAGCTGCCGATAGTGGGATTCGAAACCACTATCTCCCGAATACTGGATACTGGCAGCACTTAAGCGACTGCAGCTGGAAATTTAATTCTGTATAACTTTAGTTATGTAGTATTTATTGATAGGACCACTAATAATATAAATATTTGAGAATTCTACTTTAGGCCTTTCCCTAAAGTACAAATCACTCAGCGTGAGTAAATGATTTATAGCCTAGATTGTAGTGGCTCATTCCCCGACTTCACATACCGATTTTCATTAAATTCTCTTCAGCCATTTTCTCATAATGCGTGTACATACATAGAGACAGACAGACAGAAATTACGGAAAAGTAAAGTGCATTTCCTTGTTACTATGGACATGGCCGATACAGAAATAACATTCTTTTCAATTTCTAAGCAATGTACAGACAAAACTTTTATTTTATATATATATATATATATATATATATATATAGATTATTATTTTTATTTGTATGAATTGATTAATATTACGTCCGACTCGTTGGCTGAACGGTCAGCGTACTGGCCTTCGGTTCAGAGGGTCCCGGGTTCGATTCCCGGCCGGGTCGGGGATTTTAACCTTAATTGGTTAATTCCAATGGCACGGGGGCTGGGTGTATGTGCTGTCTTCATCATCATTTCATCCTCATCACGACGCGCAGGTCACCTACGGGTGTCAAATAGAAAGACCTGCACCTGGCGAGCCGAACCCGTCCTGGGATTTCCCGGCACTAAAAGCCATACGACATTTCATTAATATTATGAACATGATTAAAAACATTTGTTAAAATTCTGATTACATATTTCTAATAATTGAAATGTTTGAACTTAATAATGTTGTACTACTCCTTTGTTTCCTCTCTCCTCACTAGTCCAGCTAGGACTGCTATTGTCATACCAGACCTCACATCAGCTGGCGTGTTTACCAGTAACTTTCCGTTACATTATGCTCTGTTTTTTTAACAATCTTTTTGGCCTCTTAGGTCTGTGCTAAACACTTGTCAGCCTTCCTGGATTTCCAGTACTCCATCCTGAAGGAGAATATAGTTCTATGCTCTTCAGACCACTTTCACCACGTCATCTTCTCACTCTTTCTGGAAGATCTTTTAACCCATGTACCCAGGTCCTAAACTTTACATTTTTCTAGTAAAACACACACAAAGTATGTATCAAAACTGTGTAGAATATTATTTCTTACATGCCTGTATATGTGGCGAAGTTAGGGTTCACGGCTTTCTCTTAGACTTAACCACAACATACAGTACATGGTCACATAATTTGAAAGTTAATAAGTCTTCGGGAACTTGCAAGGACAGCAGCCTAGTTGATTGACTGATATGTTCTCGTAATATTTTGACACTGCTACACGGCTGAAAGCAACGGGAAACTACAGCCGTAACTAACTTCCGAGGACATGCACCTCTCTCTGTACGAATGGTGTGCTGATGATGGCTTCCTCTCGGGTAAAATATTCCTGAGGTAAACTAGTCCTCCATTCGGATCTCCAGGTGGGTACTACACGAGAGGGGGTAAAAGTCAGGAAGATGGAGACTGACATTCTGTGAGTTGGAGCGTGAAATGTCAGACCTTTGAATTGTTCTGGTAGGTTAGAGAATCAGAAAAGGGAGGTACATAGACTCAAGTTAGATGTAGTTGGTATAAGTGAAGTACATTGGCAGGAAGAGCAGGATTTTTGGTCAGGCGACTACAAAATTATCAACGCAAAATCAAACAGGAGTAATGCAGGAGTTGGTTTAATAATGAATAAGAAAATAGGGCAGCAGGTAAGCTACTACGACCGGTATAGTGAAAGAATTATTGTTATCAAGATAGACACCAAGCCAATGCCCACCACAATAGTGCAGGTCTATATGCCTACTAGTTCAGTGGATGGTGAAGAAATCAAAAGAATATACGAAGAGAGAGAAGATTTAATACAATTCGTAAAAGGCGACGAGAATCTAATTGTGAAGGGAGACTGGAATGAGTGGTAGGCCAAGGAAGAGAAGGTAGCATAGTAGGAGAATTCGTTTTGGGACAAAGGAATGAATGAGGAAGCCGGCTGGTTCAATTCTGCACCGATCATAATTTAGTCCTTGCTAGCACTTGGTTCAAACACCACAAACAACGGCTGTATACATGTACAAGACCTGGAGACACTGGAAGGTATCAAATAGACTTCATTATGATTAGGCAGAGATTCAGAAACCAGGTGTTGGATTGCAAGACTTTCCCAGGAGCAAATGTGGACTCTGTTGGTCATGAAATGCCATCTGAAGTTAAAGAAAGGAGGGAATGCTAAACGATAGGAGTTGAAAGAAAAGAGTGTGAGGGATTGTTTCAAGGAACATGTAATACAAGGACTAAATGAAAAGGCTGAAGGAAACATAGTAGAGGAAGAATGGACAGTCATGAAGAATGAGATCAGCAAGGCTGCTGAAGAAAATTTAAGAAGAAAGGAAAGATCAGCTAAGAAACAGTGAATAACTCAAGAGATATTAGACCTGATTGACGGACGACGAAAGTACAAGATGCAAAAAATGAGGAGGCGAGAAAAGAATACAGGTGAGTAAAGAATGAAGAAAGAATGATAGAAAGTGCAGAACAGCTAAGGAGGAATGGCTGAAAGAGAAGTGCAAGGATGTTGAAGGTTGTATAGACCTTGGAAAAGTAGATGATGCATACAGGAAAATCAAGAAAACTAGGTGTATGAATATCAAAAGCTCAGATGGAAAACCATTTCTATGGAAAGAAGACAAGTCAGAAAGATTGCAGGAACATATCCAACAGTTGTTTCAAGGTAAAGAAGTAGATGATTTGGTTCTTGAACAAGAAAGAGCTGTTGATGCTGTTGACACGGGAGACCCAATTTTGAGGTCAGAATTTGACAGAGCTTTGAGAGACCTAAATAGGAACAAGGCACCAGGAATTGATGACATACCCTCAGAATTACTGACTGCCTTAGGAGAAACCAGCCTGGAGAGGTTATTCCGTTTTGTGTGTAAAATGTATGATACAGGATAAGTGCCATTCGATTTTCTGCAGAATGTTGTTATACCTATTCCCAAGAAAGCCGGTGCTGACAAGTGTAAAAACTACCACACCATTAGTTTAGTATTTCACGCCTGCAAAATTTTAACATGTATTATTTACAGAAGAATGGAAAGACAAGTTGAAACTGAGTTGGGAGAAGATCAATTTGGCTTCAGAAAAAATGTGGGAACACATGAAACAATCCTCACTTTACGTCTGATCTTAGAGGACCTAATTAAGAAAGACGAGCCCACGTGCATGGCTTTCGTAGATCTAGAAAAGGCATTTGAAAATGTTGATTGGACCAAGTTGTTTGAGATTCTGAAGGTGATCGGGATCAGATGCTGAGAAAAAAGAATTATCTTCCATCTATACAAAAATCAGTCTGCAGTGATAAGAATCGAGGGCTTTGAAAAAGTGGCAGCAATCTCGAAAGGAGTGTGGTAAAGCTGCTATTTGTCCCCTCTCCTTTTCAGTGTTTACATAGAACAGTTGTTAAAGGAAATCAGAGAGAAATTTGGAAAGGGAATCGAAGTCCAATGAGAGGAAATCAGAACCCTGAGATTTGCTGATGATGTAGTTATTTTATCTGACTGCAAAAGATCTGGAGATATTGCTGAATGATATGGACAGAGTCTTGGAGAAGGAAAACAAGATGAAAATAAAATAAGTCCAAAACGAAAAAATAATGAAGTTCGTTCGAACAAAGTCAGGTGATGCAGGGAATATTAGATTAGGAAATGAAGTAGATGAATATTTTTACTTGGGTAGTAAAATAACTAATGGTGGCAAAAGTAAGAAGGCCTTTCTTAAAATTTAAAAAAAATTTTAAAATGTGTTCACCTCGAACATTGATATGAGAATTAGCAAGATGTTTTTGAAGACTTTGGTCTGGAGCGTGGCATTGTATGGAAGCGAAACATGGACGATAACTAGCTCAGAAAGAAAGAGAATAGAAGCTTTTGAGGTGTGGTGTTCCAGAAGAATGCTGAACGTGAGATGGGTAGATAGAATCATGAATGAAGAGATACTGAATCGAATTGATGAGAGGAGAGCGATTTGACTTAATTTGACCAGAAGAGATAGAATGATACGGCACATCTTAAGACACCCAGGACTTGTACAGTTTGTTTTTGAGGGAAGTGTAGGTGGTAAGAACGGTAGGGGTAGACCAAGAGACGAATATGACAAGCAGATTAGAGCAGATGTAGGATGTAGTAGCTATGTAGAAATGAAAAGTTTAGCACAGGATAGAGTGGCATGGAGAGCTGTATCAAATCAGTCTATGGACTGATGACTCAAACAACAACAACAATAAGACTGGATACCTTATGTAGAAACTACTTAAAATAATGGAATAAAATAGTATTATAATACAGTGGAACCTCGATATCTCGAATCACCTAGGGAGCTAAATTTTATTTCGAGATATGGAAAATACCGTTTCTGAGCATGTATAGCAGATAATTGAATTATATGTATCTACGGGCTTATATTGAATACAGTATTTCCAACAGTATTTAAAAATATACAGACAGTCTCGTATTTTACGGCATCACTTTAATGATAACCCAGATTATAGTAACTTTCTAAAAGATGTTCATTAATAACTCCTCGGATTCAGTTCCCCTCAGAATTCTCTGAGCCGCCCTCTTCCTATAGAAATGCTTCAAGTATTTAATCAGCCCTTGGTCCATGGGCTGTAGTTTGGAGTTAATTTTGGTGGCAAGAAAACCATGCGCACTTGAACTCCTGAACGAGCACCTTGCAATGAGCAGGGCAGTTGTTTACGAGAAGGACAGTTCTCGTCCCTTCACCTTGCTTCTTGTCAATACCACGCAGCCAAGATTCACAAATAAAGCCTGTCGTCTGCGACTTCCGAGGTTGCTTTCGTATATGACCAGTAATGAATTCACACCCGAGAAACAGCGATGCTTCGCTGATTTTCCGATCACTAGAAATTTTAGGTTTTCGGTTCCCAACATATTAGCTCCTAGCATCACAGTAACTCTTTCTTTATATTCTGACTGTTCCTTCTTGAATTCTTCCTTCAACAGCTAAGTGCATTAATTCATGCATTTTATGCATTATCCAAAACTTTTACAACAATTTTGACATTTTCATACTTAGTGTCAAACCACTGTGTTTTCACGATTTTTTTTTCAATTTCTATGAACTATCAGATACATTGTGCAACTCGCGATTTGGCTGATGATAACCTTAATACATAGGTCAAAACTAGTTCCAATAAATGTTTCTTCCGTAATGTAACCCATATTACTTGATTTTGTATTGTTTTTTTGTTGTTTTTTTTTTTTTCGAGAGGAGAGGTGAAAAGAAAAGATAGAATAAGTTAATAAAGGAAGAGGATTAGTAGATAACCTCCAACCCTTTTATCTTCTCTTATCTACTAATCCTCTTCCTTTATTAACTTATTCTATCTTTTCTTTTCACCTCTCCTCTCAAAAACAAAAAACAAAAAAAACTACTTTCTGAATTGAACTGTATATACTATAGTGCCACCTGCATTTTGGGTCTTTACATTCAAATTTAAACTCATGCCTTGCGCTGCCTTCGATTACCTCAATTACGACCTAAATTCTTACTTTCAAGAAGTAGCACACTGTGCATATACGCTTTTCATTTGTTTCCGGTATTGCGCTTTTTACCATTTTTCTCTTCACAATTGTTTTTTTACGTCAACTGTTCTAAAGAATCTACAAGATCCTGTTTACATACTTCAATTATTTAAATTGTATTATTTCTATATATACACATTTTTGCAACCGAAACAATTACAGACTAGTTCATCAAGCTATTCACCGAGTTCCGTCGGCATTTGAAAGTACAGTGTCGGACATTGAGTGTGTTGCTATGATTTTCAGGAGCTAGCAATTCGCTTCAATCAAGCGACTCGTCTTCAACTTCTAGACGATTTTGGGCCTTCATATTCATTAAATTATATTGTGACTTCGCACCTGATAATATATGCATGCTGGCTCATTTTTTTCACCTCTTCTTGTAAACATTACGAGACAGTGCTGAACTTTGCGTGTGTTGTGCTACTATTCAGAAGATCGCGCCTTACTTATTATAAGTGACTAACTTTCTACTTCTTCTAGATTTCACGATTTAAAATTGCACATATTCAATCCCCATTAACATATTTTGCCTCTTCAACTGTTTTTATGAAAGACTCGCTCTTTAATTTCTTATTTATCTATGCATAGTTTTTTGCATTTTTTCGGCTGATGATGACCCAGATTGGGGTCGAAACCGGTACCGATTCCGCTTATAATTAAATAGAAATGTAACACTTCATTTCTTATTTATTTGTATTGAATAGGTTGAACTACATTATTTCTTATTTCAATTTAATTGTGTAGTTATTTTGTTAATATTGTCTATCTACAATAGCTCTAAATCATACTTGCTCTCATCAGGGATCTCTGTATGCACATATATATATATAAACTTGTGTGATGAACATTTCTTTTTCTTCTCTTTTACTAGGAACAGTTAGCTTTGCTACTTCAAAATGACATCTGGATTTACATTTGGTCAGGCGGCAGCGCAGAAGGCGCCTAGCCTTACGTTTGGCACGGGCACTGGTGGACTGTCATTTGGAACAGCACAGACCACTCAGAGTACTGGTCTAACGTTTGGAGCTCCTGCTCAGACTGGACTATTTGGTACTCCTGCTACTCAGGCAACTGGTCTTACCTTTGGAACTCCTGCTACTCAGGCAACTGGTCTTACCTTTGGAACTCCTGCTACATCTGCACCAACAGGATTTTCTTTTGGTAGTGCTGCAACATCCACTCCACAGACTGGCCTGTCATTTGGCACTCCAGCAGTATCAGCCCCTCAGACTGGTCTTACGTTTGGAACTCCCGCAGCATCTGCTCCTCAGACTGGCCTTACATTTGGTACCCCAGTTGCTTCTACTGCACAAACATCATTTGCTACCCCGTCATTTGGTCAGTCAAGTCTGAACTTTGGGACCCCTGCATCTACCGCACCATCTGGCTTGACCTTTGGAACACCCTTGGCTACCGGTACGCCTGCAACGGCTGCACAACCCACTCTTGGTGGTTTTGGAACAACTGGCTTGGCCTTTGGAACACCTACAACTTCAGCAGGTGTTGCTGCTACTGTTGCTACTACTACTACCACTGCAACTACAGGTTTAAGCTTGGGAACTTTTGGTAGTGGCCTAGCTACTACCACAACTGCCACAACTGGTTTCACAGGTTTCTCAGGGCTGACTACAACTAAGCCTGGAGGACTGTTTAGTACACCTGCTGTCACTTCTTCAGCACCTCTTGGTTTAAATTTTGGAGGACCTACCACCAGCCTTGCCACTGGTTTTACATTAGGTGGTACCTCAGGTGGTTTGTTTGGACTCAGTGGTAAAACATTTCAGACTGCTACAACTACCGGTCCTGTAACTACCACAACTACTACATCTGTAGGGCTTGGTGGAATAGATCCCTCGCACAGTAAAACAGGACCAACAGGTATGCATACTCTTATTTTATAAACTTCAGTTTTCTAAATTTTTAATAATTTGTATAATGGAAAATCTTAATCTCTTGATCTCTTCTGATTAACAGCATTATATTTTAGAGAAAAGATTGTAAGTAGAAAATTGTGATTGGAAATATTTCAAAAATATTTCAGGTGTTGTAGGTGCATAAACATAAAATGTAACTTAACCCTCTACTGTATAGTGTTTCCATCAGGCAACATATAATGTTTCGCCCGTGTAAATGGAGGGAGATTATGGACAGAGGTAGTTTTATGGCACACCTTCAACTGTACCGTCAATCAAACACACATACCAGTGATGCCTTGTTTTTTTTTCCTTCCCAACAGATGACAAAACAGCCCTACAACCAAAGGTACTCCTTCCACCCCGTCAACATCCACACGTACCAACCACAGTTTATTTTCCGTGGGCCCTCCCCATCACATTACAACAGACTTCAGGAGTACCTTTGGCTCAACTTTAAAGACATTATTGACCTACGGTAGTGCAAGTACACTTGTGCCTTGCAATACGTACCCATGGCCAGTAGGCTGTAATGTTCAGTCTTTGGATGTTAAAAGCCTAGTGTAAAATTGCAAAAAATCATATATATATATATATTCCATTATGGCAAATCACATCACATACGAATGTTAAGGTGTTAGCCCCTGTTAAGAATTGTTGGTATATCTAAAACACTGAATGCAAGTTGAATTTTAAAGCCTGAAATTTTCTTCACCAAATGGAAACGAAAAATAATTCATGCAGTAGTAGGTTTAAGGCTTTCCAGTCTGTCGAACACACAAGTTAAATATAAATATTAGATTGTAACATATCTGTATAAAAAACACCACATTATTAAACAAGGAATAATAATACACACTTGTTTAATAATGTGTTTTTTTTTTTTTTTTAAGGTATGTTATAGTTTAATATTTACATTTAACTTGTGTGTTTGGCAGACTGGAAAGCTTTTAAGTTACATTTAACCGAGCTGACACTGGGAAGTAAGGCTTCCTTCTTAACAAACACAAAATGGATAAATACGCAAATGAAACACTAACTTGGAGAATGGCTCAAAAGAAATACAGTAAAACCTCTTTAAGACGTTTGTGCAGGGGACAAGGAAAACGACCGTGTTAAGCGAGAAAACATGGTACTGAATACACAAATAAAAACTATCCAACAGGGATATGGAAATACTAGATACGAATTTTTCCGACATGACGGCATTTTTTGTCATGGATCTGTGGGTACAGCGAAACCTAAACACTCAACTGTGCGACTTTGGCCACCATTTTGAAACTTCGATTCGACCAACTCGAATGATTGAGTCGAAACTCAAAGGTGTGAGTTTCGTGCTACCTCTGTGCACTTAAAGATGCGGGTGCTAGTCTTTCGAATAGATTATAATTTAGTCTTCGTTAGTAAGGAATTTCACGACTTTTTCCGAATCCGTAACTAGGCTGTCACAAGAGATATATATATATATACACAACGGTAGACAACTTCAGATGATTCTTTTCCTAATCCAGATGTAAGCTACCAGGCGACAAGTAAACGCTACCCTTTACTGTACCACTCAACACAAAATCAATTTTTAATTTCTGAATGGAATGAGAAATATACAAGCGCAAACAGGCTCACTGTGTTATCAGTGATCTCGCTGCACTGTAGTGAGGGTTCCTTCTTACCCAAGTTGGAAAGCACTTCCTTTCACAAGGGATATCAAATAATATTTTCAGGGCTAGGAAAAATGTGATCGTACGAAGCAGTAATAATGAAAATTCGTGATGCAATAAGTGAGGTATTTTATATAGATTTAATATGATGAGAATTGGCCCTTCAAATTTACGATGTGCTAAGCAAGAAAATATGTAAATTAGGAATGCACTAACGAGGTTTCACTGTATTATAGAAAGAGGTCAAGTGCGAGGTGACATAATAGGGCTGACATACTCTGGAGGGAATGCGCAGGGCATTATAAGCATGATTCATGAAAGATGCGATTGTGTGGCTGATATTGCACCGGAATGTTTGGACATTCAGACACATGCAGAGTTTAGAGGCACAAGTCAACTCAGTGTGGAAACACCAGGGTGCAATTAATGCCACCCTTCAAATCACCAGTCAGCATTAGAGTATAATTTTTGGTGCCAGTTTCCTTCTTCCAGTCCATTTCAATGAGCATTTTAACATCTAAATAAATGCTCTACTTGGCTTTGTGTGCCATTTTCCTGTATCTTGGATATTGATTGTTGGCAGTGTAAATGTCAACATCATCTAAAAAGTGGTCTGTGGATATCATGTTGAAGTGCATGAAAACAAGCCTATGCCTGTGCAACCCGATGTAGATAAAAGCAGGAATGATAATCAAAACCCATAATACGCACAAAATGAGCACAAGAAGCAAAATACTTACCATTGAGTAGCAGCAGCATTAAATATACCAGCGTGGAGGGTACAGAACATAAAGGAAAAAGGGCTGAATCATAACTAGCTACTTCAGGTGTTGCCAGGTCAACATTGCTAACTACTAAATGAAAGCAAAATTAAATTTCAGTAAATTGAACTTTACTTAAAAATTAGGAAAATTTAAAAAATTACGAATGAAAACTGAAGAACAAATAATTGAATTTTAAATAACCTCTTTGAAATATGGATTAAAATCAATCTTTAAAGCAATAAAACTATGAGTGCGCACTCGGATAACAACGTAAAATAATTTTTATTTAGTAATAAATAAGTAAATAGAAGAACATATACCCCATAAAAGAAAAAATTCTTATTATTCAATTCATTAAAATAAGAGACAAATGTCTATTTTAAAAATAATTAAAATCGTGAAAACACACTCAGATTACGAACTACAGCTTGCATTAGAATCAATAAATGACAAATGTTAAAACGGATCCGTGCTTTAGAAAATTCATTACACCACTGACCAGTGTTTTTGTAAGTGGGTGTACTACAATAAATCTCACTAAACTGAAATTTGTTTCCAGACCCTGTACACAAGGATTTCAATCATCCCAGAAACACGGAAGCACACCGAATACAAAGGGCAACGATACCCAACCAAATATACCACACGTAAATAATTAAAAGAACGCAAGAGAGAATAGCACGAACCCAAATAAGATAATATATCCCAAATATTTACACATTACGAAGGAAAACAATTAAAATTCCACAGAAAACAGAACAATGGTCCACACGAAGCATGCAGCTTCCTAAAACCAAGCCAACATAAACATCAACACCAGGCAAGGCCCACACAAAATTAGCGTGCCAGCAGATAAGATAAAGGTATGACACGCAATAATGAAAGAGAGAAAGAAAAGACGGACGCGAATAGTCTGAGGAGGGTAAACGTAAGTATCGTCAAGAAATGGCAGAAACAAATTTCAGTTTCCTACAACCACGATATTACAGTAATAATGTATACTATTTTGAATTTAACATTTCCTCCAACCAAATATTAATAGTGGATTTAAATGCCGGTTATTAATTTTTAATTTTAGGAGGCCCTGGAAAACAGTAATGCCCGAATAAGACCGGAAATAAACCATCCCATTAAGTAATTAAACAATGATCCATTACAAAAACAATACTAGCACACAACGTCTTTCAAAACATTGATAACAGTGCAGAGGATACCACAAATATGAACCCAAAAAAGTAGAAGGAAATCCACCAACTAAATAATAATAATAACAACAACTTTTAAGAAACAGAAAAAGGTATCGCAACGATAATCTCAATTAAATAAAAGGAATGGAATAATTTGGCTCTCACCCGCGCATATACCAATTTCCAGAATTACTTCATTATAATAATTTGGATATAGAACTTTACAAAAATCTCGTTAGGTTACATTTTAATAGTTTGAAGATACAATTTATATCATTGAAATGTCCAATGCAGAAGAAATTCCAGTTTAATGTAATGAATAAACAATGGCCGACAGTTTCATGAAAAGATAGGCGTAATTTTAAATTACTGGTGCTAGGTTGGCTTGATACAATTGAAACAGCGTTGCCGAATTTTTTTAAAATATTATTGATGCCACTGATAGCGTGTTACTCACATTCTTCTTCTCCAAATAATCCGGCAGTAGAACAGTTTTGAAACAATTAAGATGATACTTGTACTTACATCTTTGGGTGTCCAATTTAATATACGGTAATCCAATAGCTTACGTTCTAGGCCATTTTGCAATGAAATACACTCCTACAGATATTCCGGTCGCACTAATACTAAAGAACGGTAAATATGAAACACACTAAAACATAATTGCTCTACATGTAAGGCAAATGCCTTAATTCACATGGCTATTAGCCTGGATTATCAGACTCCACTCCAACACCTTTCAACCGCATCTTGCACAGGACAGCTTTACCCAATGCGTCAGTCATGGTGGTCGGTCAGCAGCAGACTAGCGTGTATCCAGGAAGCACATCACTCAGTTCAAAGCAGTAGACCCTGGTGCGCGCGCACTGCAAGTAGTTTATTGGGCGAATCAGAAATTTGGAAGCTACCGATGTAACAGTAGTAAAATATGCATTTTAAATAGGCATAGTTCGGGCACATAAATTAACAGCAATTCAAACAATGGCCGAGAATGGTAGATAATGTCCCCACACACAAATACATATGTCTAACAAATGAGGGTAGCGTAAATTCTTGTCTCAGCCTGTATAATTGAAAGCTACCTTGTTATAAAGACAGGATTAACAGAGATGATGGTCTACAAGAAATAGTTGAACTTATTGATTTTAATAATAATAGTAATAGAGCACAGAAATTGTGCATTGATTAGAAAGAATCACTGTGTGATATCGAGAGGTTCACTCGGTGTACTTACAGAATTCTATTATAGACTTGGATAGTCTTTTGCACTTCACAGTGTGATAGCATTTGCAGAGATTATCACAGAATTCACACTTGCACTTGTCGCCTGGGCCGTAGAAGGATTTTAATTTGCAAGCCCTGTATTGCCATTGAGGTCATGAAGTGTCGCAGCTCCTGATTTGTGTTCGCACATGACTTGTCCACCATGTCCTCTGTAGAGCAGAATTCTGTCCAGATCTCGGTTTTCTTCACTTCCTTTTTGTGCAGTAGCCTCTTCCAACTATCCGTAGAAGGTACATGTAATTTAAATCTCAGTGGTTCAATTAGAAAATTTCTCCGGCGAGTTTGTATACTAATCTTGATCTTGTATATCTAGAAACAAGGGTTGTCTTTAGGAAGCGTGCCTTGACCTTTTGTAGCATTCCAAGGTCGTTTATTGTTAGCTTATCCCAAATAATCTTTATTCTTTAGGTCAAGATAGGAATTATTTTGGTGTCAAATATAGCCGTGGCAGTCTTCGGAGATAATTTATTGAGAAGTTTTATGTCGTATATCACTTTTTTTTTTTTGCCACTGTTAGTTTTTCTTTTATGTGTAATCTGTAGGAACGTGCAGTTTTCTGTAGGATTAAGGAAAGGTATTTGAAGTAGTTTATGATTTGTAGTGCATGTTGCTTGTTAGTCAATATGACCTGTGGGGAAGCCCGCCCTCCTTGATCATGTATTCAGTCTTTTTTGCATTGACCTCTAATTGGTTAGTTTCTGTCAGACCATTCATTCGATTGATGCTAAAATTCAGGCTCGTAGGCTTGTGTCCATTTCTCATTAATAGCAACAATTCGTTGCAGAAATGTGCACATAAAATAAATGCAAAATTTAATCCACTTTCTCAATACTTAACAATCATGCGATGTTTATAAGGACCATCACCAGCCTAGCCAAGATACATATGTATATACCATAGGCCTAAAACAGAGTTGTGCAGTGAGATGAAAGAATGGACTGGGGATGTGGTGGAATGATATACATATAAAATGGTGAAAATATGAACTGTTGTAGATGTAGCAAAGTTGTGTTGAACAGTGACAAATAAAATCTTTTGGTGTATGTCTTGTAAAATTACAATATTAAACAACAACTATCTCAGAATTGAATAAAATAATCTCTAGTTGAGGAATAGTCCAAGGTTGCACATTTAAAAATTGGTTTATGTCGGATTTTAAACAATGTCCAATGTTTCTATCAAGTTTTAGAAGATATGAAGTTCAACATTGGCGCAGAGGGAATTATTTTGTCCAATAAATCCACAACAGAAGTTAAATGTCGATAAAACTGTTGGACATATCTTGTGATGTATTGAAATCTTGCTATGTTACGAAGGAATATTCCCAATTCAATAGAAACCAAATGAACCTGGAAAAAAAGGAAGTTTGAGTTAACACGAGAAAGAAATTAATATGAGAGAATGATAATGGCGAAAAAAGAAAAGGAAAACATTGAGGACTCACCTTGCGCTCAGTGATTGCCGGTGGAGTGCAACTAACAGTGAGAACAGCGTAGAGCAGGAGGGAAGGAAGGTGGTGAAGGGAGGAGCATAGAAAGACGTAAGAGGGGAGGGGTGTAGAAATTTGAAGTGGCTTAAGGCGGGGTCGGTGTCAGGGAAGATGGTGGTGTTTGTGTTGGCGGAAGACCTTTAATTGACTTAAAGAAAGAATTTTGGTCTGCTGGCTTGCTTTTTCTGAAATAAGTGATGAAAAGATCAATTAAAATATTAAGTTTCTCGGTTATTTCATTGAGATTGTAGTTAGCGTTAAAGTATTGATCCAAATGTATATAAAAATTCTCGATTATATTAAGTAGAGGGCCTTTATTAGTTATTTCAAGGATATCCATGTCTAATTCAATGTTCGTAAATTTATTATTATAGTTGACCATATGTTGGCCAATAGCCATTATCGTTCTCTCATATTAATTTCTTTCTTGCATTAACTCAAACTTTCTTTACTCCAGGTTCATTTGGTTCCTATTGAATTGGGAATATTCCTTTGTAACACAGCAAGATTTCAATACATCACAAGATATGTCCAACAGTTTTATCAACATTTAACCTCTGTTGTGGATTTATTGGATATCACGCAAAATAATTCCCTCTGCACCAATGTTGATCTTCATATTTTCTAGACCTCAATAGAAACATTGGACATTGTTTAAAATCCAATGTGCAACCTTAGACTATTCGTCAAGTAGAGCTTATTTTATTCAATTTTGAGATAATTGTTGATTAATATGTAATTTTATGAGACATATATCAAAAGATTTTGTCACTGATCATCATAACATTGCTATATCTACAACAGTTCATATATTCACCATTTTATATGTATATCACTCCACCACATCCCCAGTCCATTCTTTCATCTCACCGCACAACTCTGTTTTAGGACTATGGTATATACATATGTAACTTGGCTAGGCTGATGATGGTCCTTATAGGACCGAAACTAGTACCTTGTAATAGTATATTGTAATGTTTTTATAAACATCGCATGATTGTTAAGTATTGAGAAGGTGGATTAAATTTTGTTTTTATTTTATGTGTAATCTTAATTCAATACGGAACAAACTATGAAGTTTATAACCTTGAATGCAGAAGTGTGCCTCCTTTGTTTTGGTCTCTGTCCAGGTGGATGCCAGCCAGTGCCTAATAGTGCCATTTCTGTACATCGGTGAGTTGATGTGGGACCCAACGGGATGCAATTTTCCTCATGTTAAAACATTTCGTCAGTATGTGCCACACCGTTTGATGACTGAGACCAACCTTTATAGATATTTCGCGGCCAGTCCATTGATAGTCTGCAGAAATAGGACCGCTCACAATGTCAATCTGATCTTGAGGAATGGATGGCCGACTTGTACAGTGTGGACAACTCAGAAAGACTAGGCAGGGACGTATCTACGGTGCATCGGTGTTGGCAACAATGGTCATGGGAAGGCACGGTCTCAAGAAGACTGGGGTCCAGCTGTACGTAGGTCACTACAGAGAGGGAAGACCGCTGTAAAGAACATCCACCCTCTCGTAGCACTATTACATGGCCTCGTTCAAACTTGGTAAGCTGCTGATACTGCCTTCTTAGTTTCCTTAAAGGCATGTATGACTCACACCTACCTCACAATGTCAACACTGGACCGTTGACTAACACTCGCAACATGTGCAGCGCATATTTAAAGCAAATTTGCTTTGCCAGGTCATACTGGCACTACTAGCATCATTATTTGTGAACTAGCGCACAAATTTGAATAGGCGTCATCTTTCAGTTAGACAAACATGCTTCCCGAATTTTGTATATCTAGCACAACTCCTCCTTGGTGTTGGGATTTCATTTCCCGGCAGAGTAATAATAATGATGAAGATAAGAACTACAGTTTAATAGGATAATGTTATATAAACCGCAACAGTCTTAAGAAAAACGGAACAATATTAAAAGTTATGGATAATATTGTTACTAATTACTAATCTAATTATTGTATTTTGATATGTATATACTGTATATACATGAATAATCAGCAGAAGGAAGGAAAAATTCTAAAAAGATAAATTTGTATTTACAAGAAATGATGCTAATTTTCCTCCGGAAGTCTAATCGATTATGATTTATAATTAGTTCTCTGGGTAGAGGTAAAACTTTCAGGCGGCACATTTCACTTGTAACTGCTTATCCGTATCGCCACTTTTCATCTCCATAGGCCTAATTGCACAGCCTATTTTCATTGTCTGGATGCTTCCCTTGTTTTTTTTTTTACCGCTGAGCATCCAGTGATTACAAGTTTCTTGAAGCAGAGTTTTGCTTTTTTTTTTTTTTTTTTTTTTTTAAGCCAGCCGTGAATACAACTTCTGGTGATATTGTACTTGCAGTTCACTTCACAGTTTTCAATATTGTTTTGCATCTTCAATACGCAAAGATTTTCTTCAGCTGTGAATAGGTGATAATAATAATTTGTTGCACTTGCAGCCATACTTAACATGTGATTCTCACCTCTCGTCTAACTAGGTAACCGATGCCATGCACAATCCTGAAGTATATCTCAAATGATGTGTGTGCCAACTTTTGACAAAAATATGCAGCAAGTATTTGTGTATATGCAGTAATTTTCTATTTCATACTAGGGAAAGCAAGATTATCTATGCGAACATGCCTAATTCACGTTTGTTTGAAATGATTACCCTGTGTGTGTTTATCATCTCATGTGTGATACTAATTAATTATTGTAATTTCAGGTTCACTTACCACCCGGACTGATAATAAAGCTGTTAAGGAGAACCAGATTCCTAATGAAATTGTACAGACCATTGATAATTTTAAGTAAGTTTCTTGTCATTTAATATAATTAAAACAATAATCACTATCACTCACTACCATCTGGAGGAGGAAATAAGTTGGGTCTGATCAACACTTCCTAGAATAGCGTATCATACAATATCAAGCATAGTTTTTCTAATAGCCCACCCAGTGGCCATAATTATTGTACAGTTGAACCTCCCTTGTGCGGACACCATCGGTTCCGAGGGAAAATGTCCGTTACGAGAGATGTCCGCTAAAACAAGTTTGTACAAATAATCAAACATTTTAATGGCAAAGAACATCCACCTTAAATATTAGCATACATATATTTATTTTTATTATTCTAAGTCATTTCTATGTTAGTATTTCAAAGAGAGTTATTATAAGTGATTTTACAATATTTACAAACATGACAGCTTCGTGGTGAAGCTTCGTCTGTGTAAATTTAGCACAAGTTTTCTTAACTGCGATATTGTCGAAAACGGAATCATGTTAAATGGTTCCATAGTGTTCTCGCCATACTCACAGTCCAGCATGACAGACAAATTCTTTATCTGTTTAAGCATATTTAGTCCCTGCTTCATTGACAGAACTGACTCCCACTTTCTTTTCACTCCTCGATTCCTATTTTCCTCCCACTCCTTTAAAATTTCAGTTCTATTCTTCACAATAGTGTTTATTTGAGTTTTCCCGCAGTTGAATTTTTCGGCAAGCTTTCTCACTGAAAGTCACTTTCTATAATCACGTTTCTTCTTGCCTCGAGATCTAAACACGATCGTCCCTTGTTACTCACGTTAAACAGACAACGGAAATGCTACGGTATTTCTGTCTGACTAATTAGCGCCTGTACTGTCTTTTCCTTCTCAAGTTGACCACCTGAGCTCAACCTTATCAGCGACAATCCGAGTTATGAATAGAATGATGCAAGAAGGGAAGAAAATCCCCTGGAATCTTGTGATTCAACAGTCTCTGACAGCATTTCTGGGCAATTAGAATTCTCAGAATAGGCCTATACACCACTAGGTAGAACTGCATTCCGATGTTCCTTCTCTCCCCTTGCACTCAAAATAGTACAAGCATTGAAAAGGGATTTCCTTATGTCTGAAGAATGGTTTTAAAAGAAAGGATGAAGTAGTCCAGCATAATAAATTGTCCTGCAACGTGTAAAGTGTCCGCTTAAGTCGAGTGGACGGGACAAATGGCGATGTCTGGAGTTCGAGGTGTCCACTTAAATATTTATTTATTTATCGTGTCAGAAGTACAAAGTAAGAGAGACAAAAATTAAACACTTGTCTTATGTAAAATAAAGTCGCTTCCGAGGAAAATTGTCCGTATAGGGAGGTGTCCGCTGAATAAGGGTGTCCATTAATACAGGTTCGACTGTATTATGGTTTCGACATTTTCGAGCCCAGTTCGTAGAAAAGATTCACCATCAGAATGTAGCAGAGATGGTGTTATACAATTACTAATCAATAGATTGCATGCTAAAAGCCTGGGTTTAATTCCAAACCTCTCTGAAGTGTTTGTGTGGAGTAAGGGCATATGGCACTATTGAAGGTGATTCATCCGTTAGATGAGTACTTTAAGCTTTGTGTGGATTCTTGGTAGGCTATGTGCTAACACTGGGTTTCACACTATTCGTCATCACACCCACACACTGCATAACACAACACATAACTTGCGGTCATTACACAACACACAGAACACGCTCTTGCATATTGATCTCTGACACAGGTGTAGAATCTCTTGGAAGAGGAAAGTGTTTGTAGAAGATTTTATTTGTAAATCTTTTAGTAATATCTTCTGTATGATCTGGAGTGTGGTGCTAAAATATTTTATTTGTATTCCATGTAACTACCTGGCCTGTACAGTGTAAATATTGTTGTAACATACTGTATTTGTAACTACTAGATTATTGTGCTATATTTACTGGAACAGTCCAGAAAGGTTGTGACGCGAATCTTTGGAACAGGGTGTGTTTGCCTTTGTCTGTTAGGAATTCTAGAAACATGTCCTTTCTATTCGGGAATATGGAAGGTTCGCGATTGAAGTGTTCGAGAAAGTTGTGTAAAGATCGTGACTGCAGAAAGAGTTGTGATTGGTGAATCTGGGCAAGCTCCTGCGTTCCGATTGGCTACTCCAAGGCCAGATTTTCCTTTAAAAGGTAGCGAGGCTGCATTTCGTCCGTCTTGAGTCTGTCTTTAAGTCTTAAGTCTTTGAGCCGTCTTGGTCTTGGCCTGCCGTAGTTTTGACGTCGTCCACGTCTCTTCGCTACTAGAATGGGTTGCCTTAGGGTAGGCGCTGTTGTTTTCTGTCCGGTTTTAAGTTCCATTTAGTTTTCGTTGGTGTATCACACGGGAGGTTGCCCTAATTGCCACTATTATGTTGCTCAGATGTTTTGAAAGGTTAGTTTAACTTCACTCTAAATTGTAATAGTGTATTGTTTTCCTCTTACCTTCAAGATTGTATTGCCAACTTGGTTTGTAATTAAATGTACGATTTTTGTTGACTCTTTGAACTTACAGGAAGCTCTTGTCAAGTAATATCTAACTGATGTGTCTCTAAGAACATGTAATCTGTATTTTACAAACTGTGTATCGGTATTTTCCGCATTGCTGAAACTGTACGCTCTGCTACAAATATGTTACCGGTACTTCAGCGGTTCCACAAACACAGTTAAAGGGAGGAAAGCAAACAAATTACAAGGTGTCTAAACACTATACACACCATAACCATGTAATGAACTGCGGCAAAAAACAGGATAAGTAAATATCAGTGAGGGCAACTTGACAACAACAAATAAGGAACTTGGGACAGTGCTGGGAACCTACCAAAGGCATGGAGTTGTCTAGGTTGCGGTTCTCAAAAAAATCAACGGTGATCTTGGATTTTCAAAATTATTTACCAACCATACCTTACATAATAAATTACAAACAGTTTGAACCTACAACTATACCGCACACATTTAGAAATTTCTCAGCAGTTATCCCCTTTAGAATGGGGTTCAATCCAACTGTATACTATTGTAAAGCTTTTTGACATACTAGAAAAGAAACAAAAGACTTTAGAAAACAAACTTTTCCATTTGAAAGAGAGTAAATTAAACTTGAGGGATCAGCCGACAAGAATAAATGAATCCACTCCAGCTTTAAAAGATGTACCCACTACGATAAATTTGTATAGCACTACTTTCACTGAGAACGAAAGAGGTTTACTCAATAAAGGATCAAAATTCAACTGGCCTAACCCACACATAATGGACGACTTAATAACTACAATAGCAGAAGCAGAGTCAAATGTAAGACAAGTACCAGTAGATTCACAAAATGATACTAGGTATGATATCAAAAAGAAGCTTCCTACCTTAGTTGAAGAATTAATTAACAACTCAGATTCTACTCAATCTAAACAAATCAACAGTTTAAGAACCAAAATTAAAAACAGCAATGTTATAGTAACTAAAGCAGACAAAGGTGAAACTACAGTTCTTTTAAACAAACACGATTACATTAGCAAAACAGAAGCATTTTTTCGGATAATAATTATGTAATAACTAACAAAGACCCTATAAATAAAATTCAGAAGAATCTAAAGAATATACTTAAAAATTCCACTTTTCTAATTAACGAACAATAGTATCAAAAAATTATTATTATGAATCCCAAATTACCAACAGCTAAAGCTCTACCTAAAATCCACAAAGCAAATATGCCTGTTAGACCTATAATCAATAGTAGAGGGAGTCCTACTTATAAAATATCAAAACTTTTACACCAATTTTTAAAGAAACATTACAAATTTAACAGCGATTCAATGATAAACAGTTCAATTGAATTTTGCGAAAAATTAAATAGTTTCAGCTTACAACCACATCACAGGATATGTTCCTATGATAAAACCAATATGTATCCAAGCATACCTATTAAAGAAACCGTTGAAATCATCAGATCTAATATAATCAAACAGGGCAAGTTAAGTACGTACGAAATAGAAGAGTGTATAAATCTATTAAATTTTGTTTTAAACAACAATTATTTCACATTCAACGATAAAATTTACAAACTGATGTGTTTGGGGATGGGTGACCCCACGCCAGGAATTTTAGCAAATATTTACATGGATCATCTAGAGCACAGCAAAATAAAAACAAACATAAAAGGACTATGTTTGTGGTTGAGATACGTAGATGATACCTTTGTTATAATAGATAGCAAACTTAATGACAGTGATGATATATTAAACTTTTTAAATAATCTAGACCAAATAGTAAAATTCACTAAGTAGGAAGAAAATAATCATTCGTTAAACTTTTTATATATTACAGTAACACGAACAGAAAATAAATTTAACTTCCAGATTTATAGAAAGCCATCTTCGTTCCAATAGCTATTAAGAAAGATTCCCTACACCCAGAATCACAGAAACAAGCTGCTTTTTTTAGTCTGATATACAGAGCCTTCAAAATGCCACTTTCTGATAATAGTTTAAAGAAAGAAATTCAATTTATATAAGACTTAGCTTCAGTCAACGGTTATAAAATAGATGTGGTCAACAAAATCATTAATAGAGTGAAATCGAAACTAGCCACTAACCTTATTCCGATCAAAACTGAAAAACCAAAATTCGCAACATTTACATTCACCAACCCAGCAGTATACCAAATCACAAATCCGATCAAAAAAACGGCAAATCAATATTGCATTTAGAACACAAAATCATCATCATCATCATCATCATCATCCTAAACCATCTCCAGTTTCCCGGGTGTGGTATATGAGCCTCCTCCATCTCATCCTGTCCTTGTATCATTCTTCCTCCACCAACTTGTCCCAATCATGACCTCTCAGCAGTACATTGCTCTTAACTAAATCTATCCATTTCCTTCGTGGCCTTCCCACGGGTCGTCTTCCTTCTACCTTTCTGTCAAATTTCTTCCTTGCAGTACTGTTTACTGGCATCCTCTTCATGAGGCCAAACCACTTCAGTCTTGATATCTGAATCTTATTGAGGAGAGAATCATCTATTCCTACTTCTTCTCTAATTTTCTCATTCCTAATTTTGTCTTTCCTGGTTTTCTGGATCATAGTGCGTAGGAATTTCATTTCAGCTGCCTGAAGTTTGGAATTATCTCTATTGGTCAGTGTTGTGGTTTCGAGACTGTATGTAAGAATTGGTGTATAATAGGACTTGTACAACATTTTTGTTTTCATGGGTATTTGCTCATCTCACAGCAGGTGTCTTACCTGGTGGTAAAATTGTGTTGCCTTATAGATTCGATTGTTCACCTCATGTTTTGCCAGGTTGTCATTTGATATAACGCTACGCAAGTATTTGAAAACTGGAATGTTTAACATGACTATTGGTTCTGCTCCTTCCCCATACACTTTCATCACCACCGCCTTGGTCTTGCTGATGTTTAAACCATATTTCTTAAACTCCTCATTCCAGCTTTGTATTCTCTCTCCCAATTCCTCTTCTGAATCACTCCAGATTGCAACATAATCTGCAAATGTGAAGGCTTTGATATCTCCATGTTCTTTCCTTTTAATAGATTTCATTACTACATCCATTACAATAATAAATAGAAGTGGTGACAATGAGCTGCCCTGGTGCACTCCTCTCTTTGTTTCAAACCAGTCCGACAAACCACATCCTACTTGAATACAGCTTCTGTTCCCACTATACAACATTTTCACTTTGTCTATGAGGCTGTCTCGCACTTGAAGTTCTTTCATGCATTGCCAAATTCTTTCCCTTGGTACACTGTCGTATGCTTTCTCAATGTCCAAAAATATTAGAAATAAAGGCTTGTTCTTCTCCCAGTATTTTTCCATTAGCATCCTAATTGCAAATATAAGGTCTGTAGTTGACCTTCCTGGTCTGAAACCATACTGCTCTTCTTCCAAAATTGGTTCAACAATATCTCTGATTCTGGTCTCTATTATTTTTTCCAATATTTTCAGGACATGAGACAGTAGTGTGATACCACGGTAATTAGTACATTTTTGTCGGCTTCCTTTCTTGAACAGAGGTACAATGATGCCCATCTTCCAGTCCTCAGGAATAGTATTTTCCTCCCATATCTTGTTGAGCAGTCTATAGAGCCATTGGATTCCTGGAACTCCCGCTGCTTTCAGCATATCTGCACTTAGTTCATCTATGCCCACTGCCTTTCCTTTCTTCATGCTCTTGAGCGCATTTTCAACCTCAAGCCATGTAATTGGTGGTTCAGTTGTGGTTCCTCGACTTGGCTCTCCTTTATCCGTTGTTATGTTTTCTGTATCTCCATTCAGCAGCTTTTCGAAATAGATCTTGAGTTCTTATTTAATTTCTCCCTCTTCTTGTGCCAGAGTTCCATCATCACATTCTATTGCTTTTATGGTCTCTTGATCCCTTTGCTTGTTTTTCACTACTCTGTATCGCAATTTCATATTTCCTCTACTGTCGTCTTCCAGTTTGTCTGCAAACTCATTCCATTTCTTCTCTTTTTCTTCCCTTACAATGTTCTTTACAGCAAGTTTCTTGTTCCTCCTTGAAGTCTTTGTATTTCTTGTTCATTTCGTTCTTGTCCCTGTTTTTGTTTTTCCTTGTCCAGTGCCTTCTTTATTTGGTTTCTTTCTTTCACCGCTGTTTTCACTCTATCGTTCCACCATGGTGTCTCCTTTTTTCTTTTGATAGAACTTGTAACTCCACATAGGTTTTTGGCTTCTCCCACAAAGGTGTCTTTGAAGGCCTTCCATTCTTCATTAACGCTGGTTACTTCACACTTCGGCAAACTCTGTTGAATTCTTAGTTTGTATTCTTCCTTTATTTGGACTTCTTGCAACTTCCAAGTTTTAACCCTTGGTTTTTTCGTAATAAGTTTGTGCGTTTCATTTGCCTTATGTTTGAAGTCTACTACTAACAATCTGTGTTCACTGTCCATGCTTTCACTAGGGATGACCTTTACATCTGTGATGTATCTGCCACCATCTTTATTTGTGATTACGTAGTCAATCAATGTTTTATACTGGCCATCCCAACTGTACCTTGTTATTCTGTGACTGTCTCTTTTTTTGAAGAATGTATTTTTGATTATAAGATCATTTCTTCTGCACAGATCTAATAGTTGTTCTCCTTCTGGGTTCCTTTGTCCAAATCCATGTGGACCATTGATGTTCTCGTACCCAAGTCTGTCTACCCCAACTTGCGCATTTAGATCTCCAATAATAATAATAATAACATTTTCCTCATTAACTGTATCTTCCAGGTCTTGCCGAAATTTCTCTTTGTCTTCCTCACTGCAGCCTGTCTGTGGGGCATACACTTGTATGATGGTGTACTTAGTGTTCTCCAGTTTCATGAACATTTTAATGATTCTATCATTTTTGCAGATAACTTCAGCTGTAGCATCAGTCCTTTCGTTAATTAAGAATCCAACACCATTTTTCGCTACCTTCTCCTGTCCACTCCAGTATAATTTATAACCTCCACGAAGTGTCTTACTTCCGATCCCTTTCCATTTAGTCTCACTTAATCCCAATATTGATATTTTTCTTCTATCCATCATGTCTAGGAGTTCTTCTAACTTTCCAGTTAATGATAGAATGTTCATAGTTCCAATTCGGTATTTGGGTCTCTTTTTTATTTGGGGTTTCCTTTCAGAACATTGTATATCATCAGCCTTATGGTCATCATACTTTACAATTGTCTGAGAGGACGTGTCAGTCCGGTCTATAATATTCTTTCCGAGGCTCTTTTTCTTATTGAAAGCAACTGTACCCAATACTCTCCTGCTGACTTGCTAGGCCTAACACATAAGAGGATTTTCTTTCAGGGTTTACTCCCTTAGCCTTTGAGGATGCCTTCCTCGTCCTACAAGGCAGTAGGTTCCATCTGTACACCCCAGAAGGATGGGTTGCCTCTTCCGCCATCTCCGCCGTACCGAAGTTCATCTTCTCCGCCGTAGATGCCGTTGAGGTCTTCACCCTTAACCCAGGGCAAGGGCCCTCCATATTTATGACACCTGGAGAGAGGGTGTCCCAGTATTTTAAAACCCCTAGGAATTGGGCTACCTGTTGGTCCGCGGGTTGTATTGGTTATTTCAACCAGCCCTACATACTGTAGGGGCCCCCTATCCGCCACCTGGGGATGTGCTCTGTAGGGGTCAGGTTCCCCTGGTTACTTATTGGAAGTTAACCCCACTACAAGGAGTAAGGTTATTTGTAGGGTAGAACACAAAATACATATAGAAATATATTTTTCAACCATAATAGTGTAAATTCACACAACAACAAATACCCAAGTTCAGGAATCTATAAGCTAATTTGCTCAGATTGTGGTTTTTCTTACGTTAGCCAAACTGGCAGAAGTTTTATAGCTAGATATTTGGAACATGTAAACGCAGCTAAAAAATAACAAATTTTCCGCAATGAGTAATCATATGCAAGAAAAAGGACACAATTTTACCACAGTACAAAAAGATTTAAAAATAATCAGGAAGGTTGATAAAGGAAAATTAATGAATTAGGTAGAGAACATGCATATCTACCTAGACAAATACTTCAATAGAGATAAAAACCTGAACGATGAAATAGAAATCAAAAACCCATTAATAGAACAAATTGCAAAGTTAATACAAACATTCAAATTCAATAGCACAAAAATGACAAACAATTTTATCCCGAATAATAATAATAGTCAATCTACGAATATACAAACACCCCTCCACACAACTTCTGAACATTTCCCTCCACGAATCACGTCATTCTCTAGAACGCCGCCCTCTGTTACCTCCCCTCCCAATGCCCCGCAGATACAGAGACACACATACAACATGAGGAGCGCAAGCAGTCGTCAAACAGCTGAGTGCACTAACGTAAATGCAGGCAGAAGTAGAAAGGGTAAGTGCTGATCCTTCAACATTCGCTTGTTCAACTTTTAAACCATCTAATATATTTAAAAATATATATTTTCCTGTTACAGAGATGTTAACAGACTTACTTTCGTAAAATTCGATGAAGTTACCACTTGCTTATCATCAAAACTTGACTGTCACCATTTGACTTGAGTCCTTGCTAATGTCTGTAGAATTGCTCTACACTGGTAAGGTCTACAAGCAGTTCGTGAATTTGAAAAATTGAACGTTAAATATTTAAAGTACGACAAATTTATAACCTATAATCAACAGTGTGCTTCATTTTGTTATTTTATGGACGAAAAGAATGTTAGTCACGCCTAAACTCAGCTGTTTTGAGAGTGCACTATGATTTTATATCCATAAGGTACAACGTGTGGTAAAGCTCACGCCAATAGTAACAAAAAGATTTTAATGTGTATTCCAACAAATAATTTTAAGATACTCAACAATTTTAACAGATTGTAAATGTATTTATACATGCCTAACTTGTGACATTGTATTTCAAATATTAGAACAAGGTTTTAAAGTTTCAAACACTACAAATTGTTATATTGTTTTAATAAGACGGCGTAATATACAAAGCTTTATATTCAAGAGAATTTTAAGTTATTATGGTTAAGTGTAAGTTATAGAATAATGTTACCAGTTTTAACCTTGTTAAAAATGTTCAAAATTTGAACGAAACATGTCCTAAGTTTTTAATAATTTAGCAATAAAATAAGGATGAGATCCTAATTTTATATTTGCTTTTAATGTATTGAATAGGTGGAAATCAAAGTTTTATTGTTCTTTAACATAATAGTGGTGATTAGGGCAACCTCCTGTGTGATAAACCAACGAAAACTAAGTGGAACTTAAAACCGGACAGAAAACAACAGCGCCTACCCTAAGGCAACCCATTCTGGTAGCGAAGAGACGCTGACGACGTCAAAACTACGGCAGGCCAAGACCAAAACGGCTCAAAGACTTAAGACTTAAAGACAGACTCAAGACGGACGAAATGCAGCCTCGCTACCTTTTAAAGGGAAATCTGGCCTTGGAGTAGCCAATCGGAATGCAGGAGCTTGCCCAGATTCACCAATCACAACTCTTTCTGCGGTCACGATCTTTACACAACTTTCTCGAACACTTCAATCGCGAATCTTCCATATTCCAGAATAGAAAGGACATGTTTCTAGAATTCCTAACAGACAAAGGCAAACACACCCTGTTCCAAAGGTTCGCGTCACAACCTTTCTGGACTGTTCCAGTAAATATAGCACAATAATCTAATAGTTACAAATACAATACAGTAGAACCTCGATTATACGTTCCCGGAAGCTACGTTTTCCCGTATTATCCATTCAAATTACGTGGTCCCGCGAGCATCCTAATTAAATCATGTTGTAAAAATCCTGCATTATCCGTTCCTCGAAGAAACGATTTCCCGTATTAACCGTTCAGAAATTTCAGTCCCATCAATGCTAAATCCTCGATCACGCGTTTTTCAAGAAACTGTATCTCATGAAAGGACGGCAACGCATACTTGCGGATCTTGGTGTTAACGTCCAATCATTGAGGTAATTTGGGGAAGCGGAAAAGCGATCGGCGGTGAACTTGCATTAGGGACCATCTTAGCATCGCATTCTGGTGGTATTGTTTAGAGAATCGAAATCACAAAGCAGAGTGTGTCCACAACAATTGGAAGGAGACAGAGCGCATTTCGACAGCTCTACTTGAAGACGGAGCGAGTTTTGTCAAATGTTCGTACTTGCAAAGCGTCTACATTATCTCCAGGGTTAGACGTTTACTTTTTTTTTCCCCCCAGAGTGTATCGCCGAACAGGTTTTCATCATTTCCCTCAGGGCAATGTATAGTCACTGAGCTTTGAGGCAGGAATCTAAACAACTCCTTCTTAAGTAACACAAATTTAGTATTTTAATATTATCGCATACGATTACATTACATGTTATAAATCTCATTTTTGGTCCGTATTGAAAATTTACAATTCAACAACAATAAAGGTGTTTTAATTTAATCCACCCATTCAATACTTTTATTTTCACTTATAGTGGTTACATAAATAGACTCGCAGTTAAATGGGACATGTTTCGCCCTCAATTAAGGGCATCTTCAGCCTAAAAGCAATCATCAAGAGTACAACTAATATTAAAAGTGAAAGCTAGAAGTTTAGCCAGTTATTAAAATTCGGGACATAAAAATGTGAAAAATGATACAATATATAAAGATGCTAATGGAAACACTGTCAGTGATTAAACTATAATCTTGTCGGAGACTAAAACTTCTTCCATTAAAATTCCAATTAAAACAGTTCATTTAAAATGCTAGTGGAAAACCAAAGTGGTAATAATATAAAGCCAACGGCATGAGGGCGTGAACACAAGCATAAACATGATTGTCATAAATGCAATATGTCCAAGGCCACTGATGATATTCATCAGCATGAAGTGAGACAGAAGCATCAGGTGAAAAATTGTAAGTGGCCCTTAACACCGGTAGGTAATTCTATTGGCTGAAACCTTGCCAGGAAATTTCAGTAGATACTGAAATAATGTTTTCTGTAAGAGAAGGAAAAGATTAAATGAGAAGTTGAACGTAAGGAGAAACAAATGAGGACTTACATGTTAGTTGAAAGTTGTTATTTGTTATCTACTGTTGTGTTGGTTGCTGCCCTTCTGTTGACTCTGAGTCTGGTGTAACTGTGCTGCAGAGGCGACAGTGAACTCGGAGGGGAAGGAATTAGGGGAGTGTGGAAGGGAAGAGAGGATGGGTGGAGTCAATTGTGACGAGGCTGACAAAGGGGAGGAGTCAACCGTATTGCTGGAAGTAGGCTTAATATCTGTAGGTATGGGAGAAGTATTAGAGTATGAAGAATTAAATATATTAGGTATCCTAAATTTATTCGAACTAACTGACTTTAATAATTTCGGCATTAATTCATGTATCATACTTTTACTGTCCGTGGTTTCATTAAGATTCTGTTGCTTATTGTACGTCTGATCTAAATAGATATATAAACTTTCTAATTTCTAACATTCTCCCTTTTTCTATGTTTCTAATTATCGCTAGGTCTTTCTCTATGGATTCAAATCTGTGACCAGTCTCCCTCGTGCAAACTCATCGCTGAGTATTTACGTTATCGAGACCAGAACAGATGTTGCACTTTCTTACATACATAAAGCCATGGGAGGTTTTGGGATTGCCTATTACTGTTTTGCTCCTAATGTAAGACTAGGAATTTCACGTTATTGTGTTAAAATGTTAAAACCCTTTGCATCATTTCGCACTCGTACCGACTTGGACAGCGAGCGCGTTTTCCAACTGAGGTCAAGGTCGCGAATAACCGTAAATTCGGAAGTTTTGATAATACTTTTTCTCTTTCCAATTTAATCATGATTAATGACGGACATAATTGAATATAATGCATTCGAAAACTTGAGAATCGATACTTACATTCGAAACAATTTTCTCGAGTTCAACATAACTTTTAAAAGTCGATGTAGGCTGTAGGCCTAATTTGCGCGGTACAAGATTTCCACAAACTGGCTACGAACAGTATACCGGTGACCAAATTACAATGGAAGATTTAAAGAAAAAGGGATTTCGCCATCATGTTGGGCACTTTTATATCCAATGTGCTTTATTTTATTAGATTAGAGAATTAAAAACTACTTGTGGTCGATTGTTTGGTTTTTTAGGTTTTTCGAACAGTTTGACTGATCAAAGTTGCTGAACTGAAAGAAGTTTTCAGAGGAAACCGACGAAGTTTCCCCGGTAAAACTGAATGTAAAGTTTTGAGACTTTTAAGTCGCGTACCGGTAATTAATGTTTGAAGCCGGCCCCGCGGTCGAACTCGCCTGCCTCTCACCCGGAGGACCCAGGTTTGATTCCCGGCCAGGTCAGGCATTTTTACCTGGATATGAGGGCTGGTTCCAGGTTCACTCATTCTACGATTACCTTTAATTGAGGCGCTATTTAATGGTGAGATGGCGACCCCGGTCTCGAGAGCCAGGAATAACGGCCGAGAGGATTCGTCACACTGACCATGCGTCACCTCGTAATCTTCAGGCGTTCGGACCGAGCAGCGGTCGCTTGGTAGGCGGAAAGCCCATTGGGGCTGTAGTTTGGTTTGGTTTAGGGGTGTTTGTAAGATTTTAAGTATACATATTTCTTTTTTTGTGATGTTTAGCCAAATTGTTCATGGTTCATTCATTCCCGGATTTTCCGTTTTCCCGTGTTGTATGGTTTTTTTTTTCCCCGGTGGTCCCTCCAAAAACGGAGAATCGAGGTTCCACTGTACAGTATGTTACAACAATATTTACACTGTACAGGTCAGGTAGTTACATGGAATACAAATAAAATATTCTAGCACCACACTACAGATCATACAGAAGATATTACTAAAAGATTTACAAATAAAATCTTGTACAAACACTTTCCTCCTCCAAGAGATTCTACACCTGTGTCAATCACCTCGGAGGCAAGTCATATACAGTAAAAGTCCGTAGTAGTGATTGTTGTTATATCCAATTTTTCGTAAAAGTCAGAAAGAAACCCAACATATTAAAATCTGTATGAAACAGCGATCACCTTGTTCAAAACTTACGTTTTCACGGATGGTTTCCATACTGCGGCTTACTCGTTAGTTATTTTTCTAATTCCGATACTAGGTCAGACGTGTCAAGTCTCCCAATTTGAGCGGGAGACTCCCGATTTTTCATCATTCCTCCCGATCGCCGGGTCCGATCTCCCGATTTTCAGAGCAATATCCGTAATTTTCGTATTATTTTAAACTCCCGCGGATTTCCTCGTTCTATCGATATGTGGCTGAGTATGGCTGGTCGATAGTTCTAATAATGATACCAGATGGCAGTACAGGGCACAGTGGCCAGTCATGTGCTGCTCTTTTGTCTATAATAGTCATTCTCTTTGCAAGCGAGTAACATTCTCTTTGGAGTAACCTAACCTCAGAAGTAGCTCACCATAGTTGTTTTACCCGGGGCAAGACCTGCAGAAGTGCTCGTGTTGTGCCTTAATATTTGTTTTGGCCAAAATGTCAAAAAAAGAAATATGATGCAGTGTTTAAAATTGCTTATAGGGAAGAGTTTCCTTGTTTGAGTGAATCCAGAAAGGGACCAACGTTCACATTCTGTACTATATGTAGGTGTGATTTTTCAGTTGCGCATGGTGCGAAATGCGATATACTCAAGCCTATGCAAACGAAAAAACATAAGGAGAGTGTCCAGTGTGTAGAAAGAAACCAGAAACTGAACTTTTCACGTAAAAACCAAGATGTAAATCCTGTGACGAATGCCGAAGCATTATTTATGTCATTTATAGTAGAACATAACCTGCCTGTAACCTTTGTTTCACAAAATGTTTCCTGAATCGGAAATCGCTAAATGATATGGGTGTACTAGAACGAAACAGCGGCTATGATTATAGAAATGTGCATGGAAGAGAAGGTGAAAATTGTATCACTTTTGCAGGTGAATGCATTTTCTGTTGCTACTGATGGTAGCAATAAAAGAGACTTGAAGATATATCCCATTGTTGTAACATTTTTTAGGTCTGAACTATATGAAATTCAGAGTTGTCTACTCTCTGTGCTGAATTTAGAAGGGGGTGCTACTGGAGCTAACATTGCCAATCTTTTGCTCTCAACTATTCGGGAATTCTGCATTCCATTAAAAAACTTCTTAGCTCTTGGTGCTGATAATGCTCCAGTAATGGTAGGATTAGATAATGATGTGGCAGGATGTTTGAAGCGGGAAAATAGTAACATAATCCTTGTAGGCTGCTCTTGTCACCTAATTAATCTTGCTGCCGAGAAGGGTGCGGCGTGCTTGCCCGTAAATGTAGATGAAAGTATAAATGATATATTTTATTATCTGGAAAGAAGTGCAAAGAGGAAAGAAAAGTTCAGAGAATTTCAGACTTTACACAACACAGGGATCAGGAAAATTCTGAAGCATGTGCCTACTTGATGGTTATCACTAAGAAGGTGTTTAGATAGGATTTTGCTTCCGAGGAACACTTTCATTACATTGGAATACTATAGCATCACTTCAGAGGCTTCTCTGGCAATCATTCTAGGTTTCGTACTCGAACAATATCACCTAACCTTACGTAACCATTTTTGTATCATAAAAATATATTTCAAGCCCCAGTTGAATGATAACCTTTCCGCTATGTGTTACTTGGCAATAGCCTTTCTGAAATGTAACCAGACACGAGAATATATAAAGTAACCACTGAAATCAGTGATTGCACCCTGCCATATCTTGAAGTATTAGGCTACATTCTTACTCAATTTCAGTACGTATGGTAGTATTAAAATTACGCAGTTGTTTACAAAGAAATGTTCTGTGCTTTTGTTTCGAACTTGAAGGTTTGTTTACACTGGTAGACTTTTGCAGGGTCATCAGATGTTGACAATAGAGCTTGCTAGCACACGTAGCAAGAAGTCAATATGGAAGATCGATCACATTCAAGATAACAACTGGCATGCATAAATATCGAGAGTGTTGAGAGAAAAACCTCACTATCAACTTTCTGTACTATGAATTTGCACATTGTGCACAATCTTTATTATTATAAATATCAAGAATGGAAACAATTACACATGTTAAATCAATCGTAGTAACGGCTAAATCAGTGAAAAGGTTCTTGTAATCGAAGGATATTACTCAGTTTAATATAGACATTTTCAAGGGACATGAAAAATTTTCATTATAACAGAGTTCTCGTTATATGTTTTACTCGCTATAACTGTATACGAAAGCAGTGTGATTTGAGATTTGTTTCCATTCCTGTGAGGAAAGGAGTAACTTGTTTCTTGATCAAAGATGGTGCACACAAATAAATGAAGATTGTAAGTAGTTCATCACCACAGCTATTAGACTCACATTCAAGTACCTGGGCATTGGAACATGCACACAGGATTTTCCTATTGTGCTATGCTTTATGTAGTGCGGGTGTGTGTGATATAAGCTGTTCTCATATGTTCTGCCTGTTACAACAGCTGTTTCTTTTCTTTAGGGCGTGGGGTTCTGGAAATTGTTAAGTTACTGTAAGCGTTACCCTTGAAAGTGACTTAATACATCCGACACTTGGCAGTGAATATAGCGTGCTATATTCGTACATATCATCAGTACGGAACATGAAGCTCATAAATTATGAAACCTGGGTGTGAGTTGAAATGTTGCATGTGATTTTTGCCACATTCATCTCTATTCCTTCATTATAATGGCATGTGGCGCCCGGAGAGGCCTGGTGCAGTTGATGCTCTGTAATCCCATATATGACATGGAATGAACAGAAATTGTAAATACAAAGTAAATGCATAATTTACAGAAAATACATTGGCCTAGTTTGCACAGATGTAGATTTGCACATACAATTCTTTCTGTACCAACAGTGATGAGATTTTGACAATATCGTCTCAACTGAATGTGTGAAGAGGGCATTCATTTGCTGTATGCCAAATTGTCTGGAACTCTGCTTCACAGTCACAAAGTAGAGAGTTTTTGAAACTCCACAAAAACAGTGTGAAGCATATCTTCTACAGTTATTGTGGAACATATTTAGAGACGTTTGTGTTCTTGGAAGCTCAAAACAGCTGAAAGATGGTTTGGATCAAAGAGGCTGGGTTACTCTGGAACTGCATGCATCCATTGCCATTTCCATTCTGTAGTTAGATCAAAGCCGATTGTATGAAAATTATGTACAAAATACAGTAATACCTTGTTTATATGTTTCTCACAAGTACGTTTTTTGTTTACAACATACTTACATAAGATCGTGTCCCACGTCACTGCTACAGTTAACAGGTAGCTTTAGGCTGATTTTTGTTAGGAGTCCACATGCAGTTTCTATGCTTGTCCCTTCACTGATTATTGAGTTTAAGTACCCATGAGATTTATGACTTCCTGTCAGAAAAATTACCCCCAGCCAGGGATAGTTAACACTAAAAATAAATCGGTGAGTTTGACTGATGTTCCACGGTGCCTGAAGATACTGTACCAGTGACTACGCACGCCGAGGGTTTGACAGTGCTAGATGTGGGATTGCGTTATGTCAAGTAGCCAGTTGAAGCTATGTCAGATAACACTATACTTCTTAGAAGATAGCAAGACATTACTGCTCAAAAACGAAACTGTGTTTTAAGACAAAGGACACTGGACAATTTCTTTAAAATTTAAATCCATGTTTCTTTTTATGTTAGCCCATATCTAACCAAGGTTTGTACTGTATTGGTTAACTTTTTTTGTGTGTGTTTATTAAACATTTATTCACCCTGTACCCATTGATTCGTTCTTATTTCCATGTAATCAAAGTTTTTTGTAATTCGAGGTAGCGGCAGCCCCAGTTAGCTGGAGTTGTGCAGGTTCTACTGTATAATAGTACTAGGTTTGTTTAAGTGATACAGAATCAAAAAACCTTTGAAGTATCCTACACTTCACATTGTACATGTATCATTTACAACCTCCCTCCAAATCATTTGACTGATACTGAAAACAAAGCCCCCTTTTCCATTGTTGTAGTACTAGTTGCCCATTTTGGAAGTAGAATCGACTTCTCGTAGACACACCTGTCATCTACTCAGATACTTCCCATCTCACAAGAAATAGGTGAAACACATAGAATATAAAAGAAAGTTTCTATTGAAAGACCTTACTCAACAGGAACAGTGTATTGTGTGTTCAATTTCAAGTAAAAAAATTATTTCTAGCTTCTACCTAACTTTTGCATGCTTCTTATTGTTAGACTTTCCCTAGTGAAGAAGAAATGTTGACAATTTGCCTTTGTTTGTACAGCCAACATACAACCACTCAAGTTAATTATACAAAGAGAATTTAGTTTTTCTATGCTCCCAATATTTCTTCATCCTCTCAGATGCAGACATCCTTTCTTCAGTTGAGAACAGTCTACCTTTTGCCCTTTTATTAATTTTGGTTTGTAGTCTCACATACTCTCCCATAAGTCCAACCCCTCGCCCACGTCGTGGGAGATGAGCAACATCATAAAGTAAGGAATTGCCTGGTGGGGTGATGTACAGTGGGGACTGCGTGTTCCCCGTGCCCACTTCGATAGCTTTGAAGGCCCAGCAGGAACCCTGAAAAGTGGTGGCTAACAGGGCTGTGGTGAAGATGCTGCTGCCTTGTAGTATGTGGGATTGGTTCTCCAAAGGCTAAGGGAAGAAAACAGAGATCACATTCAATTTTACAAAGTATACATTTTATTATTCACCTATTCAATACCTACAATACCACGTTTTGTGATTACATAATCATAAAAGATTAAAAAGTTGTGGACATGTTTTGCCCTTCTTATTGGGCATCATCAGCACTTTAGTTAATATTAAAACAAACAATTTTTTGAAAAGAATGATTACATTATTGATTATGAAAAATTGAGATGAGATATGTTGTGATATTTAAAAAAAAAATTTAGACAATATTGTAAAATATACTACAATAATTTTATCATGTGCTCGTACTTCCCATGTCAAATTTCTTAACTACTGATTTAAAGAAAAATAATTTTTTTTTAATGTCACAGCATATCTCATCTCAATTTTTCATAATCAATAATGTAATCATTCTTTTAAAAAATTGTTTTATTTTTATTTTTTAAGATTAACTAAAGTGCTGATGATGCTCTCAATAAGAAGGACGAAACATGTCCACAACTTTTTAATCTTTTATGATTATGTAACCACAAAACGTGGTTATGAAAAATTGAGATGAGATATGTTGTGATATTTTAAAAAAAATTTAGACAATATTGTAAAATATACTACAATAATTTTATCATGTGCTCGTAGGTATTGAATAGGTGAATAATAAAAAGTATACTTTGTAAAATTGAATGTGATCACTGTTGTCAATACGGACCAAAAAATGAGATTAATGACTTGAAAACAGAGATGCCAACTATTACGGTTCAATCGTAACAATTACGAATTATAATTACGCCTTGACGAATCACACACCACAAATTACGATTTTTTATTGATTTTAAATCTAAGTGTATGTAGTGTTCAAAATGATACGCAATGAATGCCATTACAGCTTGAATTCTCAGAATATTATTTTCGGATTTCTCTGTGATCATACCCCTTTCCTGTCCCTTGTTTAAGAATATTTTGAGTTTTCACGCGCCGAACGTAGGGTGTGCTTCCAGTACCGGAAAATAGGCACCTGTGAAGTGGTATGTCTTGCGGAGTTGTTGTCTTTGTTCATCTTATGATCAGACTTCCATGCAAGTATGGAGTTCTTTTGTCCTTGTTTTGGTGGGAAAGTGGTGACAAACTCCGTTTCATTGTGAATACTGTATGCGTGATTGTTGAAGAATTATTTATTGCGGTTTTGGTTGCCAAATTTAGATATATTGCTCTTCTAGAATATATGCTAATTGTGTGTGTTACGAAATGCGCAAGGTTTGAAATAATGAAGCGATTTCTTGTGCAGGAAAATACGTTGTGATGACGTTACCGTGACAAGTGATACCAGTATTAAACCAAAAGTAGTTCAAAAATTTAGCGAGGAATACTCGAAAGGATGGCCTTGTTTACTGCTTTCCTCAAAATCTCATTCACACGTGTTTTGTAGTGCGTGTGTAGCCGCGATTTTTCAGAGGCGAATGGTGAGGAAGAACACGACTGTATTCCATGCTAATATGAACTCCGAACTGTTAAGTGCTCTGTTAGTGCAGAGGATTCACATGATATCAAAAGAAAAAAGCACGTCACCAGTGTACGTTTACCAAACAGGAACTACAAGCTGCTGAAGGAGCAACTACCGTACTCAACAAAAGAAATGATCCTTCAACCTTCACTCAGATATGTACTGCAGATCACCTGTTACTTTAGTAGGGACCGAGCTCGATAGCTGCAGTCGCTTAAGTGCGGCCAGTATCCAGTATTCGGGAGATAGTAGGTTCGAACCCCACTGTCGGCAGCCCTGAAAATGGTTTTCCGTGGTTTCCCATTTTCACACCAGGCAAATGCTGGGGCTGTACCTTAATTAAGGCCACGGCCGCTTCCTTCCCACTCCTAGCCCTTCCCTGTCCCATCGTCGCCACAAGACCTATCTGTGTCGGTGCGACGTAAAGCAACTAGCAAAAACTTTAGTAGGTAAGAATCATGCACTCTTTATACACCAGTCTTTTGAATATGTTACATCTGGTTGGATTGTATGTTGTTCATTGATTTTTCAATAATATGTAAGTTAGTAAGATCTCGGGGGGAAAAAAAAAAATCTACGGCCGCCCCCTCCCCGCCCTACCCTGTGCCCTAACGGCTGCATTATGAATTACCTTTCTTGAAAGTTGGCATCTCTGCGGAAACCCTGATTAAAAATTACCCGTCCTCCAGAAGAGGTTGGACGTAGGGCTGACACCCCACTCTGTAAAAAAAGGTCAAGTTGCGAAACTTCAATGAAAGAAAGCCGGACTGATCAATGGAGACAAACTTGATGTGGAAAAGGACAATGATAATCGACCATCAGTACATGAAAGAAAGAAAAGAAATATAAAGCGTAAGTCAGATTTATACAGTGGAACCTTCGATTCTCAGTTTTTGGAGGGACCACAGAAAAAAAATGTACAACACAGGAAAACGGAGGATCCGGGTACAAATTATCCATCAACAATTTGGCTAATTATCACAAAAATGAAATATGTATACTTATAATCTTACAAACACCCCTAAACCAAACCAAACTACAGCCCTGATGGGCCTACATAGCAACTGCTGCTTGGTCCGAAGGCATGCAGATTACGAGGTGACGCATAGTCAGTGTGACGAATCGTCTCAGCCGTTATTCCTGGCTCTCTAGACCAGGGTCACCATCTCACCATTAAATAGCTCCTCAACTAAAGGTAATCGTAGAATGAGTGAACCTGGAATCAGCCCTCATATCCTGGCAAAAATGCCTGACCTGGCCGGGAATCGAACCCAGGCCGTCTGGGTGAGAGGCAGGCAAGTTAGACCGTGGGTCCGGCTTCAAACATTAATTACCAATATGTGACTAAAAAATCTCGAAACTTTACATTCAGTTTTACCGGGGAAACTTCGTCAGTTTCCTCTGAAAACTTCTTTCAGGTCAGCAACTTTGATCAGCCATACTCTTCGAAAAATCTAATACCCGTAACGCCAAGCCAAACAACAATCGGCCACAAGTAGTTTTTAAATCTGTCATCTAATGAAATAAAGCACATTAGATACAAAAGCGTACAACATGATGGCGAAACCCTTTCTTTTTTTATCTTCCATTGTAATTTGGTCACCGGTATACGGTACTGTTCATAGTTTATGGAAATCTTGTACTGCGTAAATTAGGCCTACCATACATTGACTTTTAAAGGTTATGTTGAACTCGAGAATATGGTTTCGGATGTAAGTAGGCCCTATCGATTCTCAAGTTCTGGAATGCATTATATTCAATTCTGCCCGTCACTAATCATAATCAAATTGGAAAGAGAAAAAAATATCATTAACACTTCCGAAATTACGGTTATTCGCGACCTTGACCTCCACTGGAAAGCGCGCTTGCTGTACAAGTCGGTACGAGTGCAAAATGGTACAAAGTTTTTAAATCCAACGTGCGCAAATAAAATGACTGCGGTTTTTGTAATATTTTATCACAAAGACGTGAAATTCCCAGTCTAATATTAGGACCAAAACAGTAATAGGCAATCCCAGAACCTCCCTTGGTTTTATATATGTAAGGTCTAAGGTGCATCATCTGGTCTGGTCTCAATAACATAATTGTGTACGATAATATTGAACTACTAAATTTGTGTTGCTTAAGAAGGAGCAGTTTCGATTCCTGCCTGAAAGCCCAGTGTCTATACAGTGCCCTGAGGGAAGTGCCGAAAATCTGTTTGGCAATACAATTGAAAAAAGTAAAAAAATTAAATAAAAAATAAACATCTAACCTTGGACATAGTGTAGATTTTTTGCAAGTACGAATTATTGAAAAAACTCGCTCAGTCTTCTAGTAGAACTGCGGAAATGCGCTCTGTCTCCTTTCAGTTGTTGTGGATACTCTCTGCCGTATGATTTCCGAGGATTATCTAAACAATACCATCGGAATGCGATGCTAAGATCGTCCATGACCCATAAGTATGCCGTAGGGGCCCTTTCGTGAGATGCAGTTTCTTGAAAAACGTGTGATCGAGGATTTAGCGTTGATGAGACTGAAATTTCTGGACGGTTGATCTGGGAAATCGTTTCTTAGAGAAACAGATAATGCAGGATTTTTACAACGTGATTTAATTAGGATGTTCGCGGGACCCCGTAATTTGAACGAATAATACGGGAAAACGTAATTTCCGGGAACGTATAATCAAGGTTCTACTGTATATTGGAACCTGGAATGTGAGATCTTTGTATCGCCCAGGAGCCCTGAAGGTGCTGCTGAACCAAACAATGAAGCTGAAGCAGAGTATTATAGCTCTACAAGAAGTAAGGTGGACCGGAAGTGGAATTCTAGAAAAGCGAGAAGCTAGTATATTCTATAGCTGTAGCGAGGAGGAGCACGAGTTTGGCACAGGATTTGTGGTACGCCACTAGCTAAAGCACATTGTAATTGGGTTTACACCTATTGGTCCAAGAATGTCAGTACTCAGGATAAAGGGTAAATTCTTTAATTACTCTATAATTAACACCCATGCACCAACAGAAGAATCTGAGGAAGAAGAGAAAGAATTGTTCTATGAACTTTCGGAAAGAACATATGATGGTTGCCCAGGACATGACATTAAAATAGTTGCTGGTGATCTAAATGCTCAGGTGGGAAGGTAACGGATATATAAGCCAACAATTGGTCCCCACAGCAAACATACTGTAAGTAATGATAATGGAACGAGACTTACATTATTTGCAGCATCTAGAAATATGGTTGTGGGCTCCTCATTGTTCCCACACAAAAACATACATAAAGGAACATGGACATCGCCGGATGGAAATGTCGTTAACCAGATTGATCATGTGTTGATAGATGCAAGGCACAAATCAGATCTCTTGGATATGAGGAGTCTCAGATACCCAAAGATAGACTCAGGCCCCTTCCTGGTACGTGCGCGAATTAGGGCTAGGATCTTCAGTGCATTCAAAGGAACCCGAACCAACATACCAAAATACAGTATAACAGCTCTAGAATCATCTGAAGTTAAAAAGCAATACCAGGAGAGGATAATACAGATCCTTGAAAATACTGAAGAATGCAACGACATTGAGTATCAGTGGGAAATGATTAAAAATGCAGTGGAGACGTCAGCAAATTAAACACTGGGAATTGAAACAAGATATGGTTTGATACTGAGTGTGAAATATCAACAGAAGAGAAGAACATGGCATACAGAAGGACATTACAATCAAATTGTACAAGAAGAATGAAGGAAGTCTATAAAGAAAAATGGAGGATTGAAAAAAAGAACCATCAGAGGAAAAAGAATGAAGGCAAATATCGAAGAAATGGAGCTTCTGAGAAATCAAAATGAGGCAGGGAAATTTTTCAGAGAGGTAAATGCTGCACGGAAACCCTTCTGTGGCAAAACTAGCTTGATGAAGGATGAAACAGGAAAAATTGTTAGCGAAGGGAAAGAGATATGTGAAAGATGGCGGCGACGTTTTCATAGACTCCTGAATTTCAGAATGATAACTAGAAGCTCAATTGATGTGCAAGGAGAAAATGACCCTGGCGAAAATATAGGTCCACCAACTTTAGAAGACATGATAACTGCCATGAAGAAATTGAAGAATAACAAGGCAACAGGAACAGATTACAGTAATATCCTTGCATTTACGTTCCCGTCTTTTACAACATTTCTTGTTGGTCCCCTGAGATTTCCTATGCTCACAATGTATTAAAATCCTCAAATTTACGTTTGCGACATTTTATGCTTCTGCCATTAATGCCACGACAGGCCGTTCAAGAGGAAAAAATTTGAGGTAAAATGGCTTCGTCGCAATTAACCTAAAACGCTTTGAGTAACCATGGCATGACGACCAAATCAAACAACCATGGTCTATAATAACTCTTAAAACTGTCAGTATTGAACTTCCGCGTAACCAATGCAGTGCATTCTTTGATATCAGGTGTTTTCCACTACGTCCTAAACTTTATTTTCAAATCAGACAACGATAAAGTGCTCATTAATCTTTCAAGAAGTAGAAGAAATCCGGTGAGTTGAATTAACAAAAGGAGAAGGAGATATCGGATGTTTCCTCTATAGCTAAGTACAGTATAAGCCACAAGAAGGAGACGTTATCAAGTTATTCACTGTTTGTCTTGCTCGAGTTCGTTATTTCACGGTTATTGTTTTCCATTTGTGTTTGTTGTTGGAGTTGTTAAAGTTATTGTCGCTGATTCGTCACATTTACTGTATTTTTGTTTTTCATTACGTTTTTTGTTCTTGTTATGTGAGTCGAGTGGTCAGAGTGAATTGCCGCGATCTTCCTTTCCCGTCGTGTGTATTTGTTAATCCTTCTTTGTTATCGCTTTATTGTTTTCCTGCTAATAATGGAAAAAAAGAAGGAAAGAAAAACTTTCACTATGGATGAGAAAGTTTGAATATTAGAAAAGGTTGATTCGTACCGCGGAACAAGTGTTTCATTGGCACGCGAATTGCAAGCTTCCTGTATCCACACTGAATACAATTGTAAAAAACAGAGGAAGCATTACATCAAGTGCTTCAGAATGTGGACCAAACTCCAAGAAAAGGAAGTATGCGTCATACTGCAAATACGAGAAAATGGAAAAAACTGTAAAAAGTTGGTTTGAAACTTCAAGAACTGCAGGCATTCCAATTGATGGTGAACTCTTAAGGGAAAAGATGCTTAAAGTGGCAAACATTCTTCGCATTGAAAATTTCAGCGCGTCCAATGCCTGGATCGACCGATTTCGAAAAGGTATAACCTAACCTATAAAACTATTTGTGGGGAATCTAATGCAGTTAGTGATGAAACTGTGAAAGAATGGACCAATAGAAGATTGCAGGATCTGACCAAGGATTACGAACCCAGGAACATTTTTAACCTAGATGAAACTGGACTGTTTTTCAGTGTGTTGCCCAGCAAGACTTTGGCATTCAAAGGAGATAAATGCCATGGTGGGAAACACAGCAAGATGAGGCTCACAGTGATGTTGGGAGCCAATGCTGATGGCTCTGAGAAGCTCCACCCCTATGGGATGAGGAAATCTAAAAAGCCTCATTGCTTCAAGAATATGCGATCATTACCTACTGCCTACGATGTCAACCATAAAGCTTGGATGACCTCCGATCTTTGCTGACAGCAGTTAATTGCTCTGGATTCAAAAATGGGTGCGCATAATAGGAAGATTCTTCTTTTCATCAACCGTTGTCCTGCACATCCCTTGGATGTTAATTTGAGGAATGTGCAGTTGGAATTTCTTCCTGCTAACTGCACAAGCAAGCTACAATCTATGGATTTAGGGGTTATTCACTCCTTTAGAACCTGGTGCAGCAAATTTTATTCTTTATGGATGCTGGAAAGGATCCATCATCATTTAAAGTTTCAATCCTGGATGCGCTTCACGTCATTGCGAAGTCTTGGAAAGCCGTGAAGCAAACTACCATCTCAAATTGTTTCTTGAAAGCAGGATTTTTTAAGAATCATGCCGAATCTCAGCTGCCAGAAGAGGAAGAAGAAGAAGACCTGCTACGTGATGTATGGAGAATGTTGCAGTCAGACTGCACTACTGAAGTTTTTCTTCGGGTAGATGATTCTGTGATCACTGCAGAGGAAAGAAGTGTGGAGGAGTTGGTTGCTAAGCAAACAGCAGCCGAGTCTCCCACCAGTGACAGTGATGAAGCAGAGGAGGACTATGTAGTGATTCCTACCAGTTCTGATGCAAGTGCAGCAGTGGATGTTTTACGCAGGTATCTGTCATCTGTAGAGGGGGTTGAAAATAATTTTCATAACCTTTATGAGCTTGAAAAACAAATAGAGGTCATAAGAAATCAAAAGTGTAAACAGAGATCAATTCCGGACTATTTTGATAGGAAGCAGTGATTGTGTAGTTTCCATCTGGAATAAATTTGTGTTAATGTTGTAAATACAGGTACAATAGTAGCAATTAAAATGTTTCATTCAGAGCAAATATTGCATCTTAGATAATTCTATAGCCATTCTAAAAAAAGTAACTGCTGTAATAAAATAATATATTACACAAATTTTTAACCACCTACCGGTAACCTCCTGGGGAAAGGATGAGCAGAATTACAAAGGCAGTGTAATCAACAGTTAATACAGTACAGTAATTAACTTACGTGGACCTTTATTTGAGGTAAGTACAGTAAATCGATTGAGATTGAAATACTCTATAAATTAATAATATGCATTTGTGTAGCATTTACCTCCTTTTCCAGAGCATTTTTATATATACCTGTAAGTTGTTTCCCCCAGTTTACACTTTCCCCCTTTTTATACTTTCCCCCCCTTTTACACCAATATTCCTTGGTCCCTTGAAAAGTGTAAAAGAGGGGTAATACTGTATATCCCAGCGGAACTGCTCAAGCAAGATGGCAATGAATTGGAACGGACTTTCCTAAAAATAGCTACTTCAGTATGGGATGAGGAGAAAATGCCTCAGCAATGGGAAGAAGGACTTATATGTCCTATATATTTATTGACTTTAGCAGTGGCGAAGTTAGGGCTCGTGGCCCTCTCTTACACTTAACCACATAATTAATCTACAGATAATACATATATAAAAGAAATGTACTATTTTATCATAAAATCAAAGATAAGCTAAAAATTACAGATTTGGACACCATATAATGAAGAAAGAAAGCAGAGTTGAACAAATAAAATAGAATAAAATTCGGAGCGTGTAGATAATGAGAAAGAGACAAAATCATAATGAAAAAGTAAGATACAAACTGGAAAAAATAAGCAGTGCATAAAGAGAACACAATAAGTAATAAAGTAAATGGAAATATACAAGGTGCGTTCCATAAATAATGCGACCAAAAACCATTTATTGAATATATTCATACAAATAATCAAAAATCTTCAAAATAGCACCCTCTTGCGTTGATACACTTCTGGAGGCGGTGTTTCCATGCCTGGAAGGCCTTTTACGGAATGTCCTTTAGAGCCGATGTAACATGCGCCTGGATTCTTTCAATCGTGTCCCAATGTTTTCCTTTCATGACTCCTTTTAACCGAGGAAACAAAAAGTCAGCGGGAGCCAGGTCAGGACTGTAGGGAGGCTGGGGAACCAATGGGGTGTTGGTCCTGGCCAGGAAGTCATTGACAATGAAGGTGCTGTGACTCGGCGCGTTGTGATGAACTTTCCACGTGTCCTTGATGTCGCTTCGGCAGCGCGAGACCCTCCTTTTCAGTCTTTTGAGAACTTCCAAGTAGAAAGCTGAGTTCACTGTAGTCCCGGTAGGTACGAATTCGTGGTGGACAATGCCTCTGACGTCAAAGAAGACAATGAGTATGGTTTTGATCCTGGACTTGCTCATGCGTGCCTTCCTGGGACGGGGCGACGATGGGGTGTGCCACTCTGAACTCTGCCTTTTTGTCTCAGGGTCGTACTCAAAAATCCATGACTCATCACCAGTGATAACTGAGTTTAAAAAATTAGGATCATTTTTACACATTTCCAACATTTCTTGGCACTGAAGCACTCGCATGTCCTTTCGTTCATCGGTCAACACTTTTGGGACCAGTTTGGCACACACCTTTCTCATGTTCAAATCTTTGGTTACAATGCGGAAAACGGTTGTTTTTGTGGTGTTTAGAGTTTGTGCTATCAATTGAAGGCTCAGCCGTCTGTCAGAGTTCAAACAATCGTGCACGCGTCACATTTTCGTCGACTCATGAGGTTGATGGCCCTCCATGAACGGCTTGTGATCTGGACAAGCAATCAGTCCCAAAGGCCAGCTGAAGTAATGGAAACGTTTCGGTGGCAGACTTCCCAAGTCGCAAAATTTGATAGCGTACCGTTGCTCTACAGAACGATCCATTGTGCCGTATTACATGAACTCAAAACGGGCTTGACGGAAACGCACGTCCTGACTCTCCGGCAGCACGCTGCTGAATAAGACAAAGAGCATTTGAAGCTAACATCCGCCTCCACCTAGCCCAGCAGATTAGAACACACTGCAGTGCGGTGTACAGTTGCGTCAGAAAATAAATTGGTCGCATTACTTATGGAACGCACGTTGTAAGTATGGCCATAAAAGTAATCTATGTACATGAGTAAGAAGCTAAATATTATGCACATTACACTATAATAATAATAGTAATCACAATCACACAACCTATCATGCGTCATCATACACACAAAACAATCGCACGAAACAATCAGCGGTATTCAACAGGTAATCTCTACATGCAGTCTTAAATTTCGATATTGAGTTTGAGTTCTTAACAGCAGCTGGGAGTGAATTCCAAAGTAGTGACCCAGCCATAACGAAGGATCTGTTATATATTAAAGAGTGGTTCACGGGAAAAGCGAGGGAAGTGCCAGATCTAGTGTTACAATTAAGGAATGAGGATAATAAATGGAATTTTGAAGAGATGTATTTGGGTAGATTTTCCTTCTGAGTTTGATATATCAGCGTAAGTACGTGGAATGTCCGTCGCCTCTCGGGTTTCATTGCGCGTTATAAACTTCATATTAGAGCCCGTATTGTCAAAGTATCAACTTGTGAAAATTTGGATTTTATAATTCCACCTTTACAATACTGCAATTGTCTTTATTAAAAAGACTGAATTAAATTACACTTGTGAAACATGTTTCATCCTCTTATGGGACATCTTCAGTCACAAATACAAATACAAAACATTAAAAATAAGGCGAGGACACGTTGAAATAACTAAATAAAAAGTCTTAGTATCCTGTGACGCGGCGTGATGGCCTCGCCTTATTTTTAATGTTTCCTATTTGTATTTGTGACTGAAGATGTCCCATAAGAGGACGAAACATGTTTCACGAGTGTAATTTAAGGTAGTCTTTTTAATAAAGACAATTACAGTATTGTAAAGCTGGAATTATAAAATCCAAATTTTCACAAGTAATGTGTAGCTAGGGATTATGTGAGCATCGTAACTCAAGTTAAAAACAAATCGAAGACCAGAGTTCAATGCTCGTTTAAGTTTCATAGTTTGTTCACAGGTTGCATCAATGAGGACAATGTCGCAGTAGTCAAGTATTGGTAGTTTCAAAGTTTGGAGTAGTTTTATCTTTACGTCTTGTGGCAAAATGTCGTTATGTCGTTTCAGAGGGTGTAGCGTCGCGTACATCTTTCTACATGTATTTCTTACGTGTGCAGACCAGTCAAGAGTTTCAGTCAGGGTCATACCTAGGTTCTTCACTTCCTTACTGTACGGGATTACGGTGGCATTTAATGTCACCGGAGGAATAGCATAATTTTTATATATGATGTTTAATAATTTCTGAGAACCGATAATAATTGTTTGAGTTTTTTGGGGGTTGAGGAGGAGTGTTTTCACTGGCGTACACATTGAGTTGTTGAAGGTCGGAGTTAATATCTCTTATTACATTCGATATATCATTTATATTAACGTGGCAGTAAATTTGGAGGTCATTGGCAAAGAGGTGATATCTATTATACTTTATTTTAGAGGAGATATAATTTATATAGAGGACAAACAAAAGGGGACCAAGAACAGAACCTAAGGGGTTTCCTGCCTTCCGGAGTTGCCACTGAGAAGCAGTATCTTGTACTGTAAGACGTTGCATACGATCTGTAAGATATGCGGTGAAAGATTTTAAAGCAACATTACCGAAAAACGGTTTGAGCTTCATCAGCAATGTCTGGATGTTTATCGTGTCAAAAGCACTGCTGAAGTCAAGGAGTGTGAGTATTGTCACTTGTCTTTCGTCCATTGCTTGTCTGATGTCCTCAGTCACTTTGAGTAAGGCAGTAGCTGTGCTATGACCCTTCTTGAAGCCAGATTGCATGGGGTCAAGAAGAGAGTGAGCCTGAAGATATAACAATATTTGCGCATGTACCAACCATTCTAACGCTTTGGAAAGAGCAGGGAGAATCGAAATGGGACGGTAATCGTATAGGAGTTTCGAACCTGGATTTTTAGGAAGTGGAATCACATTGGCGTACTTCCAAATTGTCGGTAATGTGCCGTTTTTGAGACAGTAATTAAAAATATGGGTGAGAATGGGTAGAATAGCCCTAATAATATTATGTATGAAAGTAATAAGAAATTTCATCGACACCGCTTGCTTTGGATTTAATAGAATACAAGACTTTCTTAACTTCATTAGTGCTGACGATACGAAAGGCAAAGCAGGGGCGATTTTGTGGGACAGGTGCTGGGACGTTACTTACGTGCGGTCTGTTAACCCTTTCAGTCCCAATGTTGCTTTAGGTTAACATGATATTCAGTACACACATGCGCTAAGCTTATTACGTTCTACCAAGTCCCAATGTTGCTGTGAATTAACTATAGATGTAAGCTTCCATAGTCAGTCAAGAGATGGCAGAAAAGTTGAATATAATTTCTGTTAGATAAAAAAATTGACAGTGGTGCACTCCATGGTCATGGAGGATGATGTCTTAGTGTTTACTTTCTGCATTTTATAAGTGAGAGTGTGTTGAATTAGGGGTATATTTATTTTGTTTTGTGTAAAAACCTTTCAAAATACCATGTGTATCACATATACTTAAATTTAGCAATGCTATTTTGTTATAAATATATCTGAAGTTGTTGTTAATCTAAAGCAACATTGGGACTCAAGGGGTAAACTGTGTTACCATATCCTAACCTCAAAACAATAATGATCAAGATGAAGCGTTTTGGTAGGGCACTGAAAGAGACAGAAAAATGGGTATTTTCGAGGAGCTTGTTGACGGGACAATATCTGACTTCGAAGATAGTGATTCAATGATGAATTTTGTAATTGTATAGGCCTATATATAGTGCATTATGAACATCATACTCGCCTTGATTTAATAATTTGTTCTGTAGGTCACAGATGCAAATCTGGATTATGGAGAACAATGTACTGGAGGAAGTTTAGACAACAATATAAGTGAACAGTGAAAAGAAAGAACGTCCCAAGTATCGCTTTGAATTTTGAAGTTTACTTTCACAATTGGTTTCCCTTCCTGCAGTTAGCTATTGCCCCGAAAGAAAGAGGTATTTTTTGTTGGTACCCTCCTGAATGACAGAATGGTGAGATGTCCGCTTATGGCTGAAAGTGACTTAAAATGAAAGGAAGAGGCACCTATGACTATAGAGTGGGAGAGGAACACAACATTGCCCTCATTCGGGGGTTCAATAGTAAGGAAATCAATTTCATTTCTACATATATCGGTGTAGATCCAGAAGGTAAATGCCAACGATGGAGCTAGTCGGAAAAGAAAACTATGGGAATAGTGTGTCCCCAAGTGGTTAAAGAATATAATCAGTTCAAGGGGGGAGCAGATCTAGCAGATATGCTGCTTGAACTGCACAGAATAGACATTAGATCAGTCAATTGGTATATGAGAACTGTGTTCTGGTGTATTAGTATTGCAGTAGTCAATAGTTGGCTACTGTACCGTAAACATAAAAAATAGCAAGGAGAAAAATGCATGTATTCCCTTGTACAATTTCAGTTAGAATTATCTCAAGCACTGACAAGGGCAGGGAAAGTTCTGAATCGAAAGCGTGGCCGACCAAGTGACAGTCCAATTCCAGAACCCAGTCGAGAAAAGTTTGCTCCAAGACCAGTCGATGATGTAAGGTATGATGCATATCCACACTGGCCTCAGTATGAAAAAAGAAAGGCTGGTGTAAATGTTGTCCTAGTGGAATCACCCACCTGAACTGCTCTAAATGTAGTGTTAATTGGTGCTTGACAGGAGCTAAGAACTACTTCTTCGAATTTCATAACAAGTAATTGAAGAAACATTATTTTTGAGGCATAGTTTATTGTTCTATTCACCTTTGTAGAATTATATTGTGAGACAATGTTAGCTATAACTTATTTTGTTTGTTAGATGTAATTTTGTGTACAGAAGAACACCGTGTAAATTGCTCTGGGAAATATGTATGTCGCATTTGAATGTTACCACAGGCTCCCAATGTTAACCTAGAGCAACATGCTGGATTTTCTAAATTTATTTGGGAAATTTTGAAAATTGTTATTAATCATTCTAAAACAACTGTTCGAAACACGAAAAAAATTTTCTCCCAAAAATAATAATTTGGGACTGAAAGGGTTAAGTGGATTAGACTGAGCTCTCTCTAATCCATTCTCATTTAAATCGTCGAGTGGAATGTCAGGTACCTGAAGCTGTTCATTTGTTTTTCCTATGCCATGGCTCAGAGATGCCTCCAGGCACTAGCCGTATTTAGGTTACTTACTGATTCACGAACATATTTAAATTTAAGATTACAGATGATTTGTTTAGTTTTATTCCTAATTGTTCTATACTGCCCATAGTCATTTGGGTCCTGAGTATGTTTGTAATGTCAGTAAAGAGCATCACGTTGAGACATCATATTTTTAACTGCAGGGGTTAGCCATGGATTAGGTTTGCGGGATATTCTGATCTGTCTTTTCGGTGCATGTTTGTTGTATAGATTGTGTATTAACGAATTAAATGTATTTATTTTTTCATCAGTGTCTGTCAGATTTAAAATGCTATTCCATGGAAGATTGTAGGCATCGTGTCTTAATTCATAGATGTCGATATCTTTCATATTCCTGCACGTTATATACCTAGGTTTATATTTTGGAACGCGAAGTGAGCATGCAAGAAATATAAGATTGTGAGTGGACACTGCCGGTACTGAAATTTGTCCGTGGTTACCACTTTCTGAGGGTTGTTTCTTACTTTGAGATCTATTAAGGTGTGGGAAATGTTGTTGGCAGTACATACATTGTTTGTAAGGTCAGAGGGAAGGATGGTCAAGTCACATGAGGAAAACGAGTCTTCTAGTTTCTTAGTATCGTATTTCTTCGTAGGTAGATTTGTATTGAAGTCGCCTAATATAATGATCAGCTTGAGTGTGTTAGTTATAGAGGAATTTCACTACTTAACTTGAGATATAAATTATTCTCCAACATTCTATTTGACCATCTTCTCCCAATTGTTCAGAGAGAGACTGGGATTTATCAGTGTGGATTTATCCCAGGAAAGTCCACTATAGATCAGATTTTCACCTTAAGGCAAATTTTAGAGAAGACAATCGAATTTGGGATTGGCATACATCACCTCTTCATTGATTACAAAGGAGCGTATAACAGTATAGACAGAGAGCAATTGTACCATGCTATGATTGAACTGGAAATTCCTGGAAAATTGGTAAGGCTGGTGAGAATGACAATGAGCGGGACACGAAGTAGTATAAGAACGGGAGGAATGACGTCTGAGACATTAAATATTCAAAATGGGGTATGGCAGGGAGACGCGCTGGCATGTCTCCTTTTTAATGTTGCCTTGGAGAAGGTGATGAGAGATGCAAACCTCCTGAATAGGGGAACAATTTTCTATAGATCAGTGCAGATACTTGCTTAGGCCGATGATATAGATATAGTGGCAAGAACTCGAAAGGCAATGGAAGAGACATTCATCGCCCTTAAACAGGCCAGTACGGAAAATGGGACTGAACATCAACCAGCAGAAAACTAAATATATGGCTGCTGGGAAAGCATGTAAGGAGAACATGCCACCCTCAATAACCGTGGGCAATTACACCTTTGAGAGAGTTGAGTAGTTTAAATATCTGGGATCGAGTGTCACCTACCCAAATGATACCTCTCATGAAATTAAACAGAGATTAATAGCAGCCAACAGAGCCTATTTTGCTCTAACAAGGCTTCTCCCTCTTGACCCGTACCACTAAATTAACCATCTATAAAACACTTATAAGACCTGTGCTTACATATGCCTCAGAAACTTGGTCATTAACAGCAAAAGATACTGGAATGCTGGATGCCTTCGAAAGAAAGATACTTCGAAGAATCATCGGCCCAGTCTGTGAAAGAGGAACATGTAGGAGGAGGTACAATCATGAATGGTATAACATTTATAAAGACCCACCTATTAGAAGAATAGTGAAATCAGCCAGATTGAGGTGGGCCAGGCATGTAGCACGGATGAGTGATACGGGAGTACCTAAAAAAGATATTAAATGGAAATCCAGGGGGACAGAGAGGACGAGGTCGACCAAGAGCCAGATGGATGGATGGAGTTACTGAAGATCTTCGGGAAATGAGCTATAGGAATTGGAAAGTTTTAGTGTTGGATCGAGATAAATGGTGGAAGATTGTTGAAGAGGCCAAGGTTCACAATGAACTGTAGAGCCATAGAAGAAGAAGAAGAAGAAGTCGTCTCGCATACTAGCCATTGAGAATCTTAATTTTGTCTGTTTTGTTGTTGTGATCATTTAGTGTTATTTGGAGCTCATCAATATCTTCTTTAATTTCTGTGATCCATTTAATCTGGTTATTGCTATTCCATAATTTTTCTACTAATTCTGGTTTCCGGTGTTCTGATAAAATGTGCAAAAAATGAGATGTGCTTCTTTCTAATTGTGCTCAATACTGGTTTGATTTCCTTATAAACTGTTATTTGAAGCTATTCTCCAATGGCCATTAACTTGATATTGTTTCTTCTTTTGTCAATTTTGGTCAGCTGTGGACCACATAAATAACTCCTCATGATTTAAATTTTCTTTGGCACCAGTACTTCTTCATCCTCCTGCTTGCTGTTTCTTTCCTTTCAGCCGTCCATTGTTGTTTCTTCTTGGTCGCTGTTTCTGGCTCTAGGAAACCCTTAAATGTGTGTAACGTTTTTCTGAAGGTGGTTCTATTGTGGATGTCTTGATGTGTGATGTTCATTTCTTGCAAATCCTTCTTCGTGTTAACAAACCATTTTCCATAAGAGCTGCCTTTCCTATTGGGCTTATTGAAGTGGTTAAAGATTTTCTTAGCAAGTCTCTCATCAGGCATTCTTTAAATACGTCCAAAAAATTTAACTCTTCGCTTTTGAATGGCATCTGAAATCCTACTGCATGTTTTATATATTTCTTTGTTACTGCGTAATCGATATGTGTCAGTACATTTCTTTGTACCAAGGATTTTTCTTAAAATCTTTCTTTCCTTCTTCTCAATTTTTTCAGTGTCTTTTCTGGTTGTTAATCCCAGGCATTCTGAAGCATACAAGCACTCTGGTTGAATTACTGCCTGATAGTGGCGTAGTTTTGTCCTAATAAAGATCGCTTTCTTGTATGAGTTTTTTGTAAGGTGGAATGCAAGCTCCATTTTTCTGGCTCTCTCACGGTTTGCTTCTTTATCAAGCCCATTAGGCTGTATTATCTCACCAAGGTATTTGAATTTAACAACTTTATTTACCTTATCATTGTTTGTTGTTACTATGTATCTTGGGACTTCTCTAATGTTGGTCATGAAATGTGTCTTTTCAAATGATATCTGCAGGCCGGTTTTCATTGCTACCTCTTTTAAAGTGTTAACTGTATTATCGCCGATTCAGTATTTTCTGATAACAGTACAAGATCGTCAGCAAATGCTAAGCAGTTGATAGTGATGTTCTCTTTCTTGTATCCTATCCTTATTTCATCTTTTATGTCTTTTTCTGTGAGATCTTTTTCCCTTCTTTGATGACCTTATCCAGGACACAATTGAACAGTGGTGGGGATAGGCAATCTCCTTGCCTTACGCCTGTCTTGAATTCAAAGGGTTCAGATATCTCTCCCATAAACTTAACCGTTGAGTATGTGTTTGTTAAGGTCTCCTTTATTAGCTGTAACGTCTTGTTATCTGTACCCATTTCTCTAAGGATGTTAAACAGCGTGCTCCTATCAACTGAATCATATGCTTTTCGAAAGTCAACAAAAACTGCTACATACTTCTTGCCCCTGGCAACTCTGTCCTTCAGTATTGTCTTGAGGTTCCAAATTTGTTCCACACACGATCATCCCTTCCGAAAGCCTCCCTGGTATTTGCCGATTTTGTGTTCCACTTGTTGTTCTAATCTCGATAGCAGTGCCATACATAGTATCTTGTACGTCTCTTGAAGGAGTGAGATGCCTCTGTAATTGCTGACATCTGTTCTGTCCCCTTTCGCGTGTAGTGGGTGTATTAAGGCTAATTTCCAATCATCGGGAATCTTACAAGTGTTCCAGATTTCTTGCATTAACTGGCATAGGTTCTTGATCATTTGGGGGCTCACATGTTTCCATAGTTCATTCGTTATTGAATCTTCACAAGCTGCTTTGTTGTTCTTAAGCTTTTTGATTAGATTTGTGATTTCTTTTTCATCTGGCAGTGTTGAGTCCGGGTTCTGTAGCATATGTTCTGTGGCGAGCTTCTCCTCTGGCACTGGGCAGTTAAGTAGCTGTTTAAAGTATTCTGCTAACAGTTGGCAATTTTCTTCATTGTTTGTTGCGATGGTGCCATCCTCTTTCTTGAAACACAAACTCGGTGGTTGGTATTTAGAAAGGCTCCTCTTAAATGTTTTGTAAAAGTCTCTTGTGTTATTCTTTTGGAAGGTTTGTTCTATTGCAGCCAGTTGTTCTTTCTCGAATTTTCTTTTTTCTCCTCTTTTGATTTTTGCGGTTGATTTTCTTTGTTCTTTGAAGCTGTTGTAATCTTCCTCTTTCTTTGATGAGTACCATTTCTTCCATCTTTGTAGTCTGAGTGATACTGCCTGTTCACATCTTTCATTCCACCATGGATGTTTTTGTGATTTATTTATTTATTTATTTATTTATTTATTTATTTATTTATTTATTTATTTATTTATTTATTTATTTATTTATTTATTTATTTAGCGTATGGCCCATACAATCAAATTGAGTTCAGATATAAATTATATACATATTTACATAACAAGAAAACAATGAACAAGAAAAGGCTCCCTACAACTGAATGTCAAGATCACTGATCCACTGTATTGCTTATGGAGTTGCCATCAGGAAATCCACTTTGCTGCCTGTGTATGCCCGCGTTTCACACTCTCTGACAATATGATGTATGGTTTGTCGTGCAGCTCCACAGTCACACGCGGGTGTCGGCAACTTGTTCCATTTAAACAGCATGTCTCTGCATCTGCCATGGCCTGTTCTTATTCTGTTCAGAGCAGACCATGTTTTACGTGGTAGTTGGAATCCACTTGGAAGTTTGGCATTCGAGAACATACTGTGCAGGTGCGTCTCCGTTGCTGCTTCCCACCGTCTTTTCCACTCTGTAGTTGGGTTGTAGCTTCTAGCAACCATGTCTAAGGCGATACGTAAAGTTGGATGGCGTGAACGTAATCTGTTTTGGTTGATAGTTCATAGATCTTCGTGTACAGGTAGATCGGGGTTCCTTAAGATTTTATTGAATTCCTTGGTAAGAGCGGTGGATCTGCGTAAATCAGATGGCATTATTCCAGATAGAAGCGGGAGCCAATGAGTTGGTGTAGATCGAATTGTGCCAGTTATTATGCGCATAGTGGAATTCAATTCAGTATCAATGAGTTTTGTGTGATGACTGTTCATCCATACTGGATCACAGTACTCAGCACCTGAATATACCAAGCCTAAAGCTGAAGACCATAAAACGCTTGCCGAAGAATCCCAGGTAGATCCACAAAGCTTATGAATGATGTTGTTACGTGTTTTCAGTTTCTGTGCAGAGCCCAGCAGATGTTGTTTGTAGAATAGTGTTCGAACCAAGATTACTCCAAGATATTTTGGGTTCCGGTTGTAGTGAAGTATCCTGCCACAGAACCTTACATTCAATTTAGTATTTGCTAAGTGATTGTTTAAATGGAAACAAGACACCTCCGTTTTATTGGTGTTGGGCTTAAGTCTCCAGTTCTTGAAGTAAGTTTCCAAAATGGACTAATCCCTTGTTAAAATCTCTTCAGTTCTCTCCAGTTCTTTGTGTTGCACAGCTAATGCTATATCATCAGCATAGCAGAATTTCCGTGATGTAACTTCAGGAAGATTAGATATATATAAGCTGAACAGGAGTGGCGATAGGACTGAACCTTTAGGCAAACCATTTTTAAGCTTCCTCTCCTTGCTCACATTGTTCCCGATGATAACCTGAAGCCTCCTATCACTCAACATATTGTTAATAAGTCTTGTTATCTTCATGCATGGTATGACCCGGAGAAGTTTATAGACCATACCTTCCCTCCACACGGTATCAAATGCAGCAGTGAGATCAACAAAAGCAACAGATGTTTTCAATTTTCTTTGGAACCCCATTTCTATGAATGTTGTAAGTGCCAAAACTTGATCACAACAGCTGGGACCTGGTCTGAAGCCTGCCTGATCCATGGGAATGTGCTGTAAAATGGTGCTGCTTATTCTGTTAAATATGAGTCTTTCAAACAGTTTGTAGCAACAGCTAAGGAGGGCTATGGGGCGATAATTTTCTGACTTGTTGTTGGGTTTGCCAGGTTTTAAAATCGCAATTATCTTAGCTTTTTTGAACTCCAAAGGCATGTGTCCAGTTAGTAAGATGTCTGTGAAAAATGTTGCCAGCCATTTCTTCGCATTTTGTCCCAGATTGATCAAGAACTCGGGGTGAATTCCATCGAAGCCAGGAGCTTTAAATGGTTTTACATCTTTCAGTGCTGTATCAATCTCGGATACTGTGAAGGGATTTGCATATTCTGAAGACTGAGGTGCTGTTGACTTCAAGACTTGAAGTTGTCGTTGAATATATTTGGTGTGTTTCTTGTCACCTGGAACTCGTGACGTTGCAATGATGTGAGAGGCAATTTGATCTGATGTAACTTCAGCCTGTTCTCTGCATACTGGTGGGCTTCCTCCTAATTTTCTGAGAAGACTCCAAGCTTCTCTGCTAGAGCGAGTAAAATCTATCCTCTCAACTGTTTCTATCCACTTATGCCTTCGAGATGAGTCCAGACTGGACAGAAGCTTGGTTGCTATGTTAGGATCTCCACATCGTTGAAAGTCTTGATATAGTGCTTCACTTTCTTCGTTCCATCCGGGGATATATTCTTTGCGGTAACCTCTTGGAATGAACTTCTTAGCTGTTTCTATAACTGCACCAGCAAAACGCCTATAGTTGTTATATTTAGGAGGAATCCATCGGATGCACTTATCAAGTTCTGCTGTGAAATTGGTCCAGTCAGCTTTACGAAAATTCCAACGAGAATGTGGTGTTGATCTAATTACAGGAATTGTGATACCAATTTCAATTAGGATGGGCTTATGTTGGCTATGTGGAAATTCACCAATCACTTTTCTCGTGATGTTTTCAGGAAAACCACTTTCATTACAGCTTACAAAACAGAGGTCTGGATTTGTATCTTTAATCCATGCAGCTGATCTAAATGTGCCCTTGTCTTTAGCATCAAAAATTGAATGGAGGTAATTTTCCTCTGCCCATTTCACGAGCATTCTACCATTTTCATCATTTTTGGAGTACATCCAGAGTCCATGGTGACTGTTAAAATCCCCAACATAAATTGCAGGATGCTTTGCAGTATGTAAGACATGTTCAGGCCAAAGAATGTTAGGTGGTTTATAGACATTTGTTATAGTAATGCCATGCAACTGTGTGACAACTGTATGTATATTTCCATCCGTATTTTCAGAAATAAGCGAGGCTTCATTTATGTTGTTACAGATGTAGGTGGCTATTCCATACACATCGTGATATGTCACTCCAAGAGCAGTATAACCAGGGATACGACCTCTGCTTTGAAACTGATCTGCATTAGAAACATGCGTTTCCTGAATGGCGACAATATCAATATTGTTATCCAATAAAAGTTTAGATAGAAAGTCACACTTTGCTTTGATGATACTTTCGACATTTAGTTGGAGGAGTCGAATCGTTGGTCCAATGTTTCTTGTTAGGGAGCTCTTAAAAGAGCTGTTGAGTCGTGTTTGATATGTCATTGTATGTAATTGCCAGCAGATTGCCAAATATATTGTTGCTCGCTTAGCACCACCCAGGGGTCACGTGTAGGGTATTTTGAGGTTAAACCTACGGGCGTGAGCAACATCAACATCTTGAGTAATGCTGTTTCTTTGGCTGCTTCTATCATGGTCTGCTGCATATGCTTCCATTCAATTGTTTCAATGTTCATCAGTTCTTGGAACTTGTTGGTGTTCTGTTTCAGCTTTTGAGTGTCGAATCTTAGTACTCTGCGTTTCTTCTTGCTGCTGGGAATAAACTTTATCTTGATGATTGTTAAATAGTGATCTGTATCTATGTTGGCTCCTTTCCTAACTTTAACATTTATGATTTCTTTTTGGCTTCTATGGGAGATTGCAACGTGATCAATTTGATATTCTCCTAATAGTTTATTTGGTGATGCCCACGTCGTTTGTTTCCAAGGAAGCTTCTTGAAATGAGTGGACATCAGTTTCAAATTAAAGTTCCTACAGAACTCTATAAGTCTTTGCCCTTTTCTGTTGGTTTTTCTATGAGCTGGGAAATCCCCCACTATTCTCTTGTAGACTTTTTCTCATCCTACCTGTGCGTTGAAATCTCCAAGTAGTATTTTCACATGATTATCAGGAATTTTTGATGTCACCAATTCTAATTCTTCCAAAAAGTCTTCAACCTTTTGTGGGTTAGTTCGATTGTCGTCATTAATGAGGGTGTATATTTTCCTTGCACACTTAAGAGCCTTGAGAGCCTTCCATTTGGAGACTGGAAGTCTATAACCGAATTTAGAATCTTTTTATTGATTACAAATGCTGTTCCTAAGTGTGGCATGTTCTTCATGATCCTTATGCCAACCTTGCCTTTCAGGATTCTATAGTTGCTCGATTCCATCGTGATGTCATCCGTGAATCTTGTTTCTTGAAGTGCCATAATCAGAATATTTTGCTGGTCCATTTCGTCTGTAAGTTGTTTAAGTTTTCCTGTTTTTAGGAGTGAATTTATGTTCAGCGTGCCAAAAAAGTGTTTCCGTTTAGGTCTTAATTTTGGTGTATTCAGTTTGGATGCGTGTAATGGCAATGGGTTTCCTAGATGCTCCGACTCATCTATGCATGGTGGTTTGGGCTCTCCAGAATCTGATGGCCCAAGTGCATTGCTTGTAGCAGTGGTGGATTTCCTCTTGGGGCTGCCACCTGGAGTAGTTTCCGTAAGAAATGTTTCCATCATGCGAGTTAATGGGAGTTGTTGGGGGAGCCGACCGGGGTCAGCTCAAGATACCACTAAAGTTGTAAGCCTTAGGGTTGCTCTTTTCCAGTAGATGTGTCTGGATTGTAGCCTAACTGTCGGGGATAGATTATTCTTCTCCTTCAACACCATTGAGGTTATGTATTCTATTTCTGTGAAAGCTGTTGGTCGCCTTCTTCGTCTGTAAACCAGACAGGGACCCTTACAGGGTGCTATCATCCGGAGCCAGATGAACCCTGGTTTTTTTACGAGGTGTTACTCCTCCCCCTCCTCCTTCCTCATCACTTGCGTGATGAAGCTCCGGGCTTGGGACCGGCACTGGCGGATTGATATTGTTTATACTGTACATGTTCTAATTATTATTCTTTCTATCTTAAGTATTTTGTCCAGTTCAGCTGTATTAGTAGTTTTGAAAATAGTTTCACTTGTATAAGTTACCTCTGGCTGTGTAACTTTTATAATGTCTTAATTTTGTTGCAATCAATAACCTTTTTTTATTGTTTATGTTTTAATTGACATAATTTGCTTTGTGGCTAACTGCTAGTTTAATTTACTTATTCTGTTTTGCCTGGTTGGTTTTTCATTAGATTTTAAGTTTTATTAACCTTAGAACTGCTTCAGGTTTATGTGTCAATTGCTGGAGTTATTTTCCTCAGTATACACGATGAAAATAAAATCATGCAGTAATTCCTTATTAACCCTAAGAACTCCATATCATACACCAATAGATAGCTGAAAGACTGAAGATGAAGAAGATAACTGAAATAACAAAATATATTGTTACAATTTCTATTGTAAATACAATTATAACCTTTTTTGAACAAAGAAAATTGTTGAAATATTTTACTCAAACAAAACAATTTCTAATAGATAATTTATTCCTGAAACATGATATTCTGAAATGGACAAGTATGTTCGTACATATTCCCCCACAGTTCTCCACTTTTCATTTTGAATGCTAAGTAAAACGCAATTTTTCATCGAAACAGATTTTGAGTTCTTTTCACAAATTTCAAACCTACAGCTTATCTTAGTTTTCTTAGGTTAATTTCTTCTTTCCTGTGTTGTGATCAAAGTCTTTATAACATTCTACACAAATATCAACAGTTCATACTTATGCCTTCGCTGATTTCTTCAGATTTTTACATACTGCCAACAATATGTTGACTGACTTGAACATTATTCCGGTTATCGGAATTTCCCATTACTTCCGAGGCATCTTTTACTTTGCTGTCACTTGTAATACTTTCAGCACTAATTTCCTCATCGGAATTAACACAATAATAACTGTCACCATCAGTACTGTTACTAAGATCTTCAAAAATCAAGCGCTTGATTTCAGAATCGTCAAAAAAAACGGCCTGCCATCTTGATTCTAAGTACTTTCACTTCTACAGCTAAATAAACTTCTTCAGACCATTTCTTGTCTTATAAAGACTTTCAAAAGTGAAGACAAAAGTATAAGTAATCAACTGGTATCTATATTAGTGTCATCTGGCGTCCAATTATAAACCTACGGCAGAAGAACGACACCATGTCTCAGAAAGACTGTCGCACTTGACGAAACAGTGCACGGTCTTCCAGAAAGATGGTCCAGAGTTCTAGGGTTAAATCAATTATAATATTCTGTTTGACATATTATTTTGCATATTACATGCTTTATGTATGGTGTGAAGTTCATGCGTTTGTGAAGAAGGTGCCTTGGTAATATTTGCAAACTGTTTCATTCTAGGAATTTTGTTAAGGGGCAGAAGAATTTGAGTACAGAAATAGCAAGAGGATCGGCTAAACCTCTACATAAAGTACAAGAAGATACAGAACAGCTGAAGCAGTTGCTTACTTCACTCTCGAATGCCATGCAGAAAAGCTTCACTCTGGCAGTCAAATTAAAAGCAGATACAGCTAAAGTAAGTTTATGCAATTTTATATTAGTATTATTTACTATTTTTACTTCAGACAAGCTAATGAGGTTGAGACCAGATTATGAGTTGATTGAATAAAGTTGAGTTGAATGTGCTAATAGAATATATTCTTTCATTGTGTGTATAATGTTACTTTTTAAAATCTATAGTGCAGTTGGATGGAACATCGGAATGTGTTGGATGAAAATTTTGGTATGTAAAATACCAGGGAATCCCCTCGTGGAAGACCAAGAAATACAGTATATACCAAAAAAATGAACTACAGTACATTCCTCCAGCAAACTTAAACTTAACAAAAGACCAAAAAATATGAACAAAAATTCTGTTTACTCATAATAGTAAATATGTACACTCAACCGCACAACAAATTTGACCACTACCTAAAATCAAATCCAACTCATTAGATATGTACCAGTTAGGGTAAACCTGTACAGGACTGGCCATGAAACTGAAGCATATGTAGTATCCAACTTGTAGACATCAACCAAGCAAGTTGCAGCACGGTTTCAGTCATGTAACTATCAACTTTCATTTGGGAGATAGTGGATTCAAATCCCACTTTTGACAGCCCTGAAGATGGTTTTCCGTTGTTTCCCTTTTTCACACCAGGCAAATGCTGGGGCTGTATCTTAATTAAGGCCACGGTCATTTCCTTCCCACTCCTACTCCTTCCCTCTCCCATTGTCACCTTAAGATCTATCTGTATCGGTGCGATGTAAAGCAAGTTGTTGGTTTTTTTTTTTTTTTTTTTTTTGTAGAAAGTTGTAGATATCTCTGACATTTGATTTCTTCATCGACTCAACACATAAAGGATTAGCACAAAAAAATGGAGGTTATGCGACCTGTTCCGACAGTGGGATGTAGTAGCGGCGCTGTATAGTGACAATAAGATATAAATTGCGGTGGTTCAAATCAACCCAGTGCTCCCAACCCCTTTTTTAATCGCTAACTAGTACAACTTACAAGCACAGTTGCTTTTTTGGAATACACTAACAATATTAATGGGGAACAGTTACCATAATTCCCTTATTTCATTTCAGTGCTCTATATAGAGTACATACAATAGTATTTGGTCCATTAATAGCTTAGGTAAGATGGTAAGCATAAAGAGAAGGCATATTATTTCTTATTTTTGTTCTTAATTACTTGCATTTAATTAGATTATTTTATTGTTTAATGCACAAAACCTCTCATTTATTTTATTTATTTATTTATTTATTTATTTATTTATTTATTTATTTATTTATTTATTTATTCATTCACTCACTCATTCATTCATTCATTCATTGAGCAAGTTGGCCGTGCAGTGGGTTCGAGCCCCACTGTCAGCAGTCCTGAAGATGGTTTTCCATTGTTTCTCATTTTCAAACCAGGCAAATGCTGGGGCTGTACCTTAATTAAGGCCACGGTCATTTCCTTCCCACTCCTAGCCCTTTCCTGTCCCATCGTCACAATAAGACCTATCTGTGTTAGTGCGACGTTGAGCCAATAGAAAAAATTGAAATGTATTTATTTATGTGTTTATTTATTTATTTATTTATTTATTTATTTATTTACCATGCCTGAACAGAAGCAATAAAATCAGTTGCTTAGATATAAAAGACAAATTATTACAACAAATACTTATATACATATTTACAACAAAACGTAAATTAAAAGAAAGAAAGAAAGGCCCAGGTGGTGGATCTGGGTAGTATAGGCGACTCCATATCGAGCACATTGCTTGAAGGTGAAGATGCTGCATTGGTGTGTTGACTCCTTAATACGAGACCTGCCTTCAGATGTGTCCCATCCCAACCTAAAGAATCTAACAAGAAAACAAACATGACAGATGTTAGTTCATCGCTGCATTAAGCATAACATAAATGGCCTCATCTTTGATTCCTGTATTTGAAAGCAGTAGACAGATGACGTGGATTGCTGTATAGAAGTATTTCCAATCTGTTGGCTGACCAGTGAATTAATAGCTCATCCTGTAAAACGATCAGGTAGTATCAGATACCATAGTTAACAGTTGAGGTTGGAATCCTAGTCTCTGCCTTTTTGATGTATTTTGCATTATTACATTTGGCATTATTAGTCTTGGCAGGTGGCTAACTGGCCCTAGTAGTTTAAGAATATCTCACTATAGTGAGTTATTGACTGCTGACAATATTTTTACAGTAGCCGGAACATATATTTTTATGTGGAATCCAAACACCCCGCGAGCTCGTCTAGTAACAAACAGTATAAAGATCTTCAGCTTTGATTACAACGTGAAGTCTGTGAGGAACGGAAGCCATGAGACGAGCAATGTACTGCTCACTCTCGTCAACCTCCTTCCAAAACATCAGTGGGTGGATCCCAAAGGTCATTTTGTGATCTTAGGGAAGGGTTAGGCTCGTTTTCTGTCGTGATGCGCTTTGTTTCAGCCCATAAATTTTTGATTGGGCTGAGATCCAAGGCACAAAGAGAATGGATTTTGCCCTGTTGGCAAACCATCCATCGCTGATGTGTGTATGGAAGATTCGTCGTGTTGAAAGAGAATTACTCCCTCAGGATACATTTGCTGCACTGATGGGACTACAATATCACTGATAATATGAAGAATTGCCGGCCCCACAGTGTAAGGGTAGCGTGCCTGCTTCTTGCCCGTAAGCCCCAGCTTCGACTTCCAGCAAGGTCAGCAATTTTTACCTGGATCTGAGGGCTGGTTCGAGGTCCAATCAGCCTGTATGATTACAGTTGAGGAGCTATCTGATGGTGAGATGGTGGCCCCAGTCTAGAAAGCCAAGAATAACGGCCGAGAGGATTTGTCGTGCTGATCACATGTCACCTCGTAATCTGCAGGCCTGCGGGCCGAGCACCGGTCACTTGATAGGCCATGGCCCTTTGGGGCTGTTGCGCCATGGGGTTTGGTTTTTAGTATGAAAGTATTGAGCTGCATCTAGATGGCCTTGTATCCTGTAAGCGTTCCAAGTCCACAGGAGGACATCCACTGCCATACTGGTAAAGACATATGACCACTACTGGAAAACTTCTTGACATATGAGCACCCGATGCTCTTTATACTCGTACCGGACCACCGTTGGCAGAGGAAAATTAAGATTCATCTGAGAAAATAACACTTTCCCAGTTGTGGTTTTGTTGGCAAATGTTATGTGGTGATCATTGTTTTAAGAGGGAGTACAATGAGACCTGACATTCATCAAAGAGCTTTGGTTTAATTGCTGCACTTGTAGTCCACAAATTAGTAGTAGAAGGGAGCCACTACTGAACAGTATCAAAGACCCAGGACACCCAGTATTGTGCTTTAATTTAACTGCATTCAGAAACGGATTCTGACATACATTCATCACCTCATTATCCTGGGCTGGTATTGAAACACACCACAATTTACTACCGATGCATCTACTGGAATTTCCTGTTTTGCATTACTGCTGAATTCAACTTCTACCTATCCTGACAGGAACCCCATAGCACTTACATGCTCTGGACACCATCATTCACCCTCCTCTACAATTGCCCTGTGGCAGGCTCGATATTGGATCAGTACCCTTTTGCACATGCTCGTGAATATTCGGATTAATTTGTTTGAGTAGTGAGATACACTACACCCCAGCGACTTACAAAACCTCAACTTACAAGTACAGTATCTGACACTATCCATCAGTTTTACAGGTTGAGCTATTATTTCACTGGTCAGTCCATTGATAAATCTACATACTTTTACTGAAATACAGCAATCCTAGTTATCCTTCAATGAGGAATTAAAGAAATGGCCATGTATGTTATGCATGGCAATTACTGTGTAATTGCGAATACCACCCGCACTTTTTTTTTTTTTTTTCCCCCCAAAAATATCGCTTCTAAAAATTGGGTTCAGGTCTTATTGTAGCCTTTCATTTTGCAGGGCAATACTTCTCACATCTCACGGAATGTTAAATTTTTTTAATTTTAAGGGTTGGCACCGGATTCAACCACGTCTTCCGACAGCGTTTGTTTGAAAATAACAAGTGGACATGTGTGTAAAACTTTCCTAAAAGTTGGCTGTAGTTTATAAGCTCAGTAAAATTATTTCTAAGTACGGAACATGCCTGAAATCTATCATCGGCACACACGTGGTCACCGTGACTTGGCAACCGAGTTTCTCAGCGTGCGCTCCTCTCAACCCCAAACACACTTTTCTTTTACCGTAAGCGCTCGGCGGCAGTCGATCTATGGACTCACGTTGTTAGAGTGCCATGTGTAAACATGCATTCAAGAAAGCGTTTGCAGTCTTTTACTGTAAGTGACAAACCGAAAGTTATAAAGGAATGTAATATCATTTACTTGATATATTGTATTGAAAACTGGTCATATTAAGCTCCCGGAAGTTCAGCTGCTTTGTTCGTGGGTAAAGACGGCGTGGGATTGTATCTCTGGTGATCTCGTCTGGAAAAGTTTTCAGAAGTGCAGTATTTCTAATGCTATGGATGGCAGCGAAGACGATGACGTGTGGGAATGTGATGGTCAAAGTGATAGTGAAAGCTCTGAAGTTGGTACTTCTGATGATGAATGAGGTGTTGACTATCGTTCTGTGATTTATAACTTTTTCTGTGTTTGTTTTAAATAATTTATTGGGTATTATTTCAAGGACACATAAAAACTGTCTGAAGTATTTTAAATTCATGAAACATACATAGTGAAATGACACTCTTATTCTATTGTAAATATTATAAATAAATGTGAGTGAAACTTTTTTTAAATTTTGTCCTTTATGAAATGTAGGGTATGGGTCTTATTCAGAGGTGGGTGGTACTTGGGATTATACAGTATTCCTTCCTGATCAGAAGATTTTTTTTAAAAACTATTTGTTCGGGACGTCGACCTATAGAGATCTTTTGCCCCTACTTGCACCGTTTGATATGAACCTGCGTGTTATTGGAATGGAGGAAGTGTAGAGTGTTGAATGTGAGGAAAGGAACCTTAAGGACGACACAAACACCCAGTCCCCAGGCTAGGGATATTAATCATTTACAATTAAAAAACCTTGACCCGGCCAGGAATCGAACCCGGGGCCATCGGGTGACAGGCGGACACGTTGCCTCCTACACTGCGGGGCCGGACATCAGAAGATTGAAAAATAGATTTTCTATATTGTCGTGTACACTGTTTAGAGTAAAAATTTCCGGAGATATTTGACTTTTGTGAGCAATGTAATACAGTGAACCCTCGTTAGTGCGTTCCTCATTAACACGTTTTCCCGCTTAACATGTCATAAATTCGAAGTCCCAATTCTCATCATATGATATCCTTAAAAAATACCTCACTTATCGCGTCACAAATTTTCACTATTACCACTTAATACGATCACATTTTTCCTAGCCCTGAAAATTTTATTTGTCATCCTTTGTGAAACAAACGTGATTTCCAACTCGGATAAGATCCATTGTCACAGTTGTGTGACTATGGAGAAAGGCCTTAAATTCCTGAACTTCACAGGATAAGTTGCACGTTCGGGGAGCAAGCTGTTAGCCTCGGGAATGTTCAGTTTTGCTTGCCGATTAGCAGCAAGATTGCTGAATAACACAGCGAGTCTATTTGTGCTTGTATTTCGCATTCCATTCAGAAGTTAGAAATTTATTTTGTGTTGAATGGTACAGTGAAGTGTAACGGATGTTTGTCACTTGATACGGTAGCCCATATTAGGATTAGGAACATATAAACATACATATCGCTTCACGAATTTTCACTGTTACCACTTACTACGAGTACGATCACATTTTTCCTAGCCCTGAAAATGTTATTTGTCATCCCTTGTGAAAGAAACATGATATACAACTCGGGTAAGAGCCGTTGCCACAGTTGCGTGATTACGGAAAACATAACCCTATTTGTGCTTGTATTCCATTCAGAAGTTAGAATTTTATTTTGTGTTGAGTGGTACAGTGGAGTTTTTTCGCGTGATACTGTAGCCTATATCTGGCTTAGGAACATAATTGTGTGAAATTAACTAGCGTTGTGCACATTCGTCTCGTGATAGTCTAGGTTGGGATACAGAAGAAGTGAAATTCCTTTCTAATGAAGACAACATTAAAATCTTTCACAAAGTGGAATAGCATCCGCATCTTTAAGCACGCAGAGGTCACGAATTTGAACTCGTACCTTTGAGTTTTGACTCGATCGATTTGACTTGGTCAAATATAACCTCCAATTCATTGTCTAAGAGTGTGACCAGAAAATGTTTTATAACCCAGTGCTCCGAAATAAAAGGGTTCTGCTAACATTCGTTTTAGAAAGAGTGTGATCTGCAATAATACTTGTATATTTTTTATTGGCCCCCATACATATGTTTTCATATTTGTTTGGTGTTTTTCGCACCATTCATTGCATTTGTTGTTTTATAAGCCCCAGAAGAAAAGGTTTTCATATTTCTTCCCTCATGTTTTTCACACCGTTTAATACTTTCCTCTCATCTTGAAAAATGGTAGATATAGTTTTCACTGTACCCGCAGATACACGATGTTGAATGCCTTCATGTCAGAAAAAATCGTATCTAGTTTTCATATCCCTGTTGGATAGTTTTTATTCGTATATTCACTAGCATGTTTTCTCGCATAACACATTCATTTTTGTTGTCACTTGCAGAAACGTCATAACGAGGCTTTACTGTAATCACAAATACCTCAGGTGGTGTTGGTGTTGTTGTTGTTGTTGCTGTTGTTGTTGACTTGTTGAACTCTGCAGAGAACTCAAACTGATCTCAAAGTCCACGTACTTCAAAAGGAAGCCAAACAAACTTAAAACTTGGAAACATGCTTGATTGGAGAAAAGGGGAATGACAGCTGGATCATGTATTTATAGGCAAATCCTTCCGCAGAGAAATCTACAACATTAAAGTATTAAAAGGAGTAGATACAGGTTCAGATCATTACCTAGCCAAAATCAAAATTAAGTTCACACCACTTAAAAAAGAAACCAAAATGCAATAAACAAAAGAGGAACTTTGATCCACACCAAATAATTAGAAATGATAATATAGAGAAGTCACACAAAACATAAAACTGATAGAATACTTAGAAGAACTGGTTCCATTTCTCAGACAACAAGCTGAAAATTTAGCCCCATTGAAGCCACATAAAAGACAGCCTGGTGTACCTCAGAATGTGACAAAATTCATGAAAAAAGACATCAGGCATGGTTAAAATTTCAAACACACAAAACAGAAAAAAGTGCAACCGACCTCAAAAATATCAGGAAAAAGTTCACACAAATTATCAGGCAAACCAAGAGACAATCACAGAAAGATCTAATCGACTCAATAGAAGAAAATTACCAGAAAACGAATTCCAGAGACTTATACAAAATCTTTGGAAGACAACTACAAAAAATTGTCCCTCCCACGTTAATGCTGAAAAGTGAGGATGGAAACATGACACATAAGGACAAGGAAAATGTTGAAATCATGACAAAAGCATTCATTAAACTTTTGAATTGTGAAGAACTCCAGGAACTTTTAGCAATTAATACAAACACGCCCATCAAGACCCCACCTGGACTCATAAACCTCCCCCCAGTAATCCAAGAGGTGGAAACAGCCCTCTCGCCATAAGACCTATCTGTGTCGGTGCGACGTAAAGCCCCTAGCAAAAAAAAGAAACAGCCCTCAGAGAGTTGAAAAATTATCATGCATGCGGAGAAGACAAAGTTTTCGCAGAAATGTGGAAATGTGCTGGTGGTACAGTTCAAACATCCTTATATAGTGAAACCTCGTTAATTCGAAGTCGTTGGAACGCAAAAATCAGATTTCGAATTACGTGATTTTGAATTAACAGTATGCAGTTAAACCTTGATTCACAGTTTAAAGCTGTCAAATGCCATGAAAAAAAAAAAAAACTATTTCCAAAATGTGTCCAACATGGTGCATTTACAGTATTCAAATAATGCACTTGGATAACTCACCAGCAAACATAATCTCACGCAATGAAATCAAAAGAAAGAAACCATGATTCAAAATGAGGAGAAATCTATACTGGCTCCCCTGTGCAAGTGCTTTATTCATTGGATTACTGTACAGTATGCATTTTAGATGCCTTTTGCTTGCACGGAAAGTACCCAATGCCCATTCCCCAATGCCCTTAAAACATCGCAGCTTATCAAACTTTCCTATGACGAGGGGAGAAAGTGTCTCGCTTCTGTCCACAGTACAACAGTACAGTGACTATCTTGTACGATTTCCTGCCATGGCACTTCTAAGACCCATTAATGCATGCAATCACCTTGATTCTCAGTTTAAACTTTTCAAATGCCATGGAAAACACTATTTCAGAAATTTCTCCAACAAGGTGCATTTACATTAATCAAATAATGCACTTGTATAAAACAATGGCAAACATAACCTCACGCAACAAAAGGAAGAAAAACACGATTCAAAGATGAGGAAAAATTATGCTGGCTCCCCTGTGCAAATGCTTTATCTTTTGGATTACTGTACTATCTGCATTTTTAGATGCCTTGTACCGGCACGGAAAGTACCAGATGCCCTTAAAACATCGTGACTTTTCGAACTTTCCTATGACACGGGAAGGAAGTCTCTCACTTCCGTGTGCACTGCATAGCAACACAGTACATTTCCTGGCTGGCAATCCTCCCCTTTAAAACCATGAGTCTGTTTCGCCTCAGCATTTTAAAAATTAAAACAAACAACGCAGTTTCAACGGCATTGACAGTATTGTTTGGTGCGTATGAATTGATTATAGGCTATAAGCCATGCTTTTTCACCAACTATCGGCATCACCAGTGTTACATGTTACAAATTTCATATTTGGTCCGTATTGAAATGTACATCAATTTAAGATATTACCAAAATTTATTAGGATCAACCTATTCAATACAATAGAATTTACAAAGTTAGGACTTACATCCCATTAAACTAAGTCCTAACTTTGTAAATTCTATTGTATTGAATAGGTTGATCCTAATAAATTTTGGTAATATCTTAAATTGATCGCCAGTGTTCGCGGATTTTACCTCTCCGCACACTGCCTGCTAGGCCTACGTGATATTGCGGCATTCCTTAAAACGCCAAATACAAAATAATTGCGATTCCACTCGAACATAGCAGATATGAAGATATGGTGGTAAATTTGGAGACTACACACCTTCCTTGATAAGAATATACTGATGCTGCCATCTAACGGAAAAGGATAGCTACAACAGTTTCTAAAAGAGTCTGCATGAGGGATGAAATATCATTCCTGGCACTTTCGGCGAGTTCACGGGGGAATGATAAATCATCCCTTGGCGCTCAAAGAGTTATGACAAGGAGATTGCTTGTCACCACTGCTGTTCATCTGTGGCTTGGAATACATAATGAGGGAATGGTACAAGATTATCCCAAGGAACATCCAAATTGGAAGACCAAAAGACAACATAAGTTTAAATTGCCTAGGATTTGCTGATGACGTTGCTCTCTTGTCCAACAATATTCAGGAAACGGGACAAGAAGTTATATCACTACAGGAAACAGCACAGAAAATTGGTTTTGAAATGTATTTTGAAAAGACAGTAATTATGTTAACTGACCCACCACTCATAAACAAAATTGCCATAGTAAACCAAGAAATCAAAATTGTAGATAAATTTTAACATCTGAGAGAAATCATAACATATAAGCTCAACAAAAAACCAACATGGCATAACAGAATAAATAAATTGACCAGAGCACAATATGTCACAGAGAATACCTACAACAAAAAGGGCCTGTTAATAGCAACAAAATTAAAACACTACAAAACAGTCACTCGACCAGAAATAACAGAAATAACAAACCAGACTGCAAACCATCTTCAAAACAACTAACACTGCACAAATAGACAAAATACTCAAGATAGAGAGAAGAATCCTTAGAACATGCATCAACAAATCATACCAAAAAGATGGACACTGGAGAGTAGCTTCTAATGAAACAGTCTACAAGGAAATAGAACCAGTAATAAGCACAATCAGGAAGAGATGCATTTCATTTTGGACGTTTAAGCAGGACACTAGAGAACAGGATCATCAGGAGAATAATAGAAAATGTTGCACTTACTATTCCACAATTTAAGTAGATTACAAAAATCAAGGAAGATATGGATGAACTACAAATTACGGTGGAAGACCTAAGAAACAAAACTGACAAAATCAGGAAACTCACACACAAACAAACCAGACTGCAAACCAGAATCAACAAACAGACATTAGGATGGGTAATTTCCAATGAAGAAAGAAAGATAAGATCCAAGAGAATGAAGAAGTACTGGGCTGACAGGAAACTGAAAAATTCTTTGTATAAAGTTGGCTAGAATGGTCCAATGAAGGCCATTAGGTTAGATTTAGATTAACATGATATTAAGATTTAATCCTTAATATACATTAATTAAAAGTAATATCTATTAAATTGAAAAAAAGAAATGAAGTGGTTCAACCTATTCAATACAAGGAAAATAAGAAATGTAATGTTACATTCTTATTTGATTAAAAGTGGTACCGGTTTCGACCACTATTCTGGTTCATCATCAGCCGATTAAATAAAAATATAAAACAATGCATAGGAAAACAATAAGTAAAGGATCTCTAAAGAATTCATCATACAAGATCCTATAAACATTAATATATACTTCAGTTATATCAAATTGTATTATATATTTTCGTGCCTAGAGCATTTGCAGGCTTGATCATTGAACAATTCACCAAGTTTCATTAGCATTTAGAAGCACAGTGCAGGACATTACGTATGTTGTGCTGCTCTTCAAGAACTTGCATCTTACTTCATTTAAGTGATGTTAAGTGGATGTTCCTTCTATATAATTTTAGGATTTCAAATTTATTAAATTGTATTATAACTTTATGCCTAGCAGTATTTGCAGGCTTGTCCACTGAACTATTCACCAATTCTCATAAACATTTTGAAGCACAGTGCCGGACATTATACGAATGTTATGCTGCTCTTCAAGAACTTGCACCTTGCTTCATTTAAATGACTAATCTTCAACTTTTTCTGGATTTTAGGATCTTACACCATGCAGTGCTAATCCCTATTGTGTTATAGTGCTTCTTGAACTGCTTTTAGTGAAAGACTTATCCTTTACTTATTGTTTTCCTATGCATTGTTTTATATTTTTATTTAATCGGCTGATGATGACCCAGAATAGTGGTCGAAACCGGTACCGCTTTTAATCAAATAAGAATGTAACATTACATTTCTTAATTTCCTTGTATTGAATAGGTTGAACCACTTTATTTCTTGTTTTCAATTTAATTGTGATATAGTTCAATACGGAACATTATGAAATTTCTATCTTTAAAAGTAATACCTATGTTAAAAATTATATGCACTAGATTACTTCGCAGCATATCACAAAAGCACTGGAGTTTAATCAACGTTTCAAACTTGAGATAGAGGAAAATCTTTTTCTCGTCTAGGTTTGCTGACAGAAATCCTTTACTCTGCACATGTAATCGTGTAATAGACGGTGAGCCAACATGAATCCTCTTTGCAGAACAAATCTTTGTTTCCCCCTTTGCTTGCCTTAAATTGCACATATTTTATACCTTTTTTTTACGTCCGATAATTTTATTTGCAATATTTTTCTTGTTACAGCAGTGCCATCATTTCTCACTTCCACTACATCATCTGGCCCTTCTTTCTTAACTTTGGTCTGTTATCCAAACTTCGGATGACAAAATGATCGATACGTAGACTTCTCTTTAATTAATTCTTTTTTGCACCTAGTCTAGCCATAAATACTGCCACAAATGTTTGAGCTGTTCTGTATAACCAGATTTCCAGGTAGTAAGCAACCATTGGGCTGAAGGTTAGCCTTGACCAGTGTGTGTTCAACACTGAAAGAGAAAGACTGAATCTTCTTTGCTTAAGCATGGAGTGGGGTGATTACAAAAACAGGGTAGCTGTAATTGCCTTGCACAGGGTTGGAATGTCACCAACTGAGATTTTCCAAACCTAGAAAACACTGAAAATCAGCAAGCAGTGTGAAAAATCGCCTGATGGTTGGTCATCGTCACAGTGTGAGAACAGTGACAGCCATTAAAGCAGTGGCAGCCCGTACTGGGCAAAATCCTGCCCAGAAGCAGAAGATAAGGCATGGCAGCTCAACATTTCATCATGAACATGGGCTTAGAGCTTATCGGCGGAGTACCGGGCATTTCCTAACACCGCAACTGAAACAGCAGAGGAAACTTAAATCAAAGCAGCTTCTGCAATGGTACACCAACAATGGGCATCGGAGAATCCTTTTTACCGATGAGAAAGTCTTCACAATTGAAGAGAGCTTCAACAGAGAGAACAACAGCGTATATGCGGCAAGTTCTCGAGAAGCTCGTGAGAGATTTCCTAAGGTCCAGAGAGGTCACAACGCCACGCCCCCCCCCCCCCCCCCCCTCATCGGTCATGGTTTGGTAGGGGGTGAACTATGAGGGCCCCACCAAGCTTAATTTTTTTTTTCTTTAGAAAGGTGTAAAAATGAGTGCCAGAATGTTCGTGGAAACTGTTCTGGACTCTCTTGTGAAGGACTTGAGCAACACAGTGTTCATCAATGAGCTAACCTTCCAGCAAGATTCTGCGCCAGCTCATAAGGCAAGGATGACACAACAGTGGTTGCAGACCAATGTACCATATTCCATCTCAACTACCAAATGGCCTTCTAGGAGCCCCCAATGTCAACCCACTGGAGTATAAACTCTGGTCAGTTCTAGGGGAAATAGTCTGCAAAAAGCGACACCCTTCCCTTGAAAGTTTGAGGCGCTCGTTCGTGGCAGCGGTGGTGGATTTCCCAATTGAAACTGTCCACTCTGTGGTAGATGACTGGCGAAAGAGACTCCAAGCATGTGTGTGTGCTGACGGTGGACATTTTGAATTCTGATTGATACAAACTGTGAGTAATATATGTCTGTAACATATTAAAAGGATATTGAAAACTTTCAAACCGTATTTCATTTATTCACAAAATATTGTGTAACAGTGTTTATGGCTAGACTAGGTACACACTCCGATGAAGACTTAAATTTGGTTCTATGCCGATCTCTGTTCTTGTGCCCTTTTTTCCCCCATAAATAATTTTAGGTTAAAATGATGTGGTATAACCACTATTCTTTTGTCTCGTTTTGCTCTTCACTTATATCGCTGCTTTTAGAAACTGAGCATTGTTGCTCATTTCCTTATTTCTGATCCTGCCTGGAAAGGGGGAGGCAGGGGTTAGAAGTAATCTGAAGGGATGGTTATTGACCTTGGATTTTTTATGTGCTTCAGTATTTCTTGGAATTCACAAAACATAATTTTTATGTGCAAGGGGTGTCTTCATTTCTTAATGCAAGGTACAAAAAGTGAAAAATAATAAAATTCAGAAAGAATGTTGTAAAAGTCTTTGGATGGAGAGATGATGGGAGTAAATGTAGTAGTAATTTCTACACGACTTATTTTCACAATCACATGTCATTTTTAGAAGGGAAACTAGACTCTGGGTTGCATATCCTTAGTTAACCCTTTCCCGCCCGCAAGCGCCCGACTCTTCACTTTGCCTTCCGGTCCTTAGCGCCCGGCTGCATTATCTGCACACTTACGCGAGCTATGGGATTTTTTTTTTTTTTTTTTTTTTTTTTCTTTGGCTTTGAAGTGTTTATGAGGCATTTATGAACACGTAGTACAATCTACAAGGCTTAGGAAATGAAAGAAGAGCGATAATCTGTCTTGACGTCGCCTAGGACACGGTCTTGAACTTCCGCAAGCGCGAGACAGCTGTTTCGTTCGTAAAGATGGCGGGATTGAATACTGCGGATATTGAAACTGAGCTGAATATTGGCGCCGAAAGTGACACAGAATCATTGAGTAGGGGTGGAGGTGAATTTTTAGTGAGTGAATAACGTATCAACGAAGATAATTTTAGTGATAATAGTGATGTAAGTGAAAACGGATATTGAGAATTCGCACCTGATTGCGATGCCGCGGCATTTCAGTTAACACAGGTATTTAGTTTCGTTACTCCGGATTATTATATGGATGATGTTGAACCTGTCTATAATTTCGAAAGAGTATTACGAGAAATATATTATTTTTGACATATGTTAGGAGGAGACAAACTGTGAGATAGCCACTTGCATATATATCAATGCAGCATTCAAACAGGCACATTCCGGAAACATAGATACAGAATGTGAAGACACTTGTTCAGGGGAAATAGAAGCTGATATACAGTATACATTCCACTTCCAGAATCACGCGGTTATTGGTTTAGAGGGATTCACACAACATGAGACTGTGACAAATAGAGCCTATCTTTGTGTCGAGTACCACAATTAGGTGGGGTGGAGTTTTGAACCAACAACATTATGCCTCAATGAATACGGAAATGGATGTGATGGTATGTTTTCTAATATTATTGAAAATTTGAATACATTGTGATTAGCAGTTTTTATTATATTTAAGTTTTTCTGAAACATTGTGCTCTGCTTCAATTTTTCCTAAATAATAGGTTGAAATCTGGCAGTAAGCAGACTGAAAATGTGGGCGGGAAAGGGTTAAACTAAACACTTGATATCCAGTAAGTCATCACTTTCATGTCCATATTAGTTATGACATCTGCTTTTTTATAACTTTTATCATTTATAATACTGCAAAGTGCATCATCATCATCATCATCGAACCTCTGCAGCGTGCCGGGTAGGATGATGTTGAACAAGTGTTCACCATAATTGTCTGTCCAGAAATGCCTTCTCTCTCATCACTGACTCCCGATTCCCTCCCATTCTCTCCACATAGTCTCAGCTGGGCTGGGCTGAGTGGCTCAGATGGTTGAGGCAATGGCCTTATGACCCTAACTTGACAGATTCAATCCTGACTCAGTCTGGTAGTATTTGAAGGTGCTGAAATATGTCAGCCTTGTGTCAGTAAATTTACTTGCACGTAAAAGAACTCCTTGCGGGACAAAATTCTAGCACCTTGGCGTCTCCGAAAACCGTCAAAGTAGTTAGTGGAACATAAAGCCAGTAACATTATCTCAGCTGATGAAGCCATCTCTTCCTAGGTCTTCCCACTGGCCTTCCTTCAACCCTTCTTTCTAGGCATGCACGTTGTGGTCTTGTGCCAGGCATTCACTTTACATGTCCATACAATGTTATTCTTGGAGTCGTTAGCTTCTCTTCTATTGAGTTCACTTGAAGTTCCGTTCTGATGTCATCGTCCCTTACTTGGTCCGTGTGCTTTTTATTAGGGTAGTTCATAGAAACTTCATTTTGCATGCCTGCAGTTTGCTAACTTCTTTCTCAGTGTACGTGTTTATAGACTGTATGTGAGAATTGGCACAAAGTATGACTTATACAGTCATCTCACTTCTCGTGGGCACTTTGTTATCCCAAGGTAGATGTGTTAAGATATGAAGTTGAAAAGTTGAAACTGCTAGCCAATCGTTACTATTGCAAATTCCAACTTTCCCTGTAAATAGCTGTCGTTAATGACACAACCTTGTGTGTGACACTTCTCGGGAGTTACCGTATTTACTCGTGTATTAGACCCCACCCCCTAGCTTTTCGAGACAAAGAAAATGAAAAAAAATCTCACATACAAGACCCCCCCAACATAATTCTTCAGAGAAGATCAGCGATTCCACTTCGAAACGGGTACAAGCCTTACTGCAGCTCTGATGACATCGCACAAATTTGTGAATAGTTTCGTCTGTCTGACCCACACAATGAAAACACGGGTCGAAGTCATGCGGTACATCTGTGTTTCCTATTTTTAAAAATGTCCGCCTCTGTAGTATAGGCCTT